>NC_036875.1:9638967-9740353 GCF_002910315.2 Salvelinus sp. IW2-2015 | reverse complement strand
GTCTCATGCTACCACTAGAGTGAGAGCACCACCAGCATTCAAAAGTGACCAAAACATCAGCCAGGAAGCATAGGAACTGAGAAGTGGTCTGTGGTCACCACCTGCAGAATCACTCCTTTTTTGGGGGTGTCTTACTAATTGCCTATAATTTCCACCTTTTGTCTATTCCATTTGCACAACAGCATGTGAAATTTATTGTCAATCAGTGTTGCTTCCTAAGTGGACTGTTTGATTTCATAGAAGTGTGATTGACTTGGAGTTACATTGTGTTGTTTAAGTGTTCCCTTTATTTTTTTGAGCAGTGTATAATAATACATTTTTAAAAATCTGCAAAATCCGCTTCCAAAATGACCGATTTCCGATTGTTATGAAAACTTGAAATCGGCCCTATTTAATCGGCCATTCCGATTAATCGGTCGACCTCTACACTCTATAGACTGTAATCCATGGTACTATGCCCCCTTTTGACAATTTAATGGAGAACTTGGTATAGAGGTACATGAAATGAGGAAAAATTGCACTGGCAGTAGGCTATTCATAAACTTTGCTGTGTTGTCCATACTAGTGCAGCCAGGTGCTATTCAGATGTTTCAAAAGATTGCCTATTGACAAGGTAATGAATTCAGTTAGCCTCATTCCAATGTTATGATTATGTTATGGCACAATAACAGGATATTGTCTCAGAGAAGCACATTACGAATGTATAGGAACGCACATGATTCTTATTACACTGATCCAATCAACTCATTGGACACGGCCGGCGATTACAACAAGACCGGCACTCAGAAGAAAATGGGCTGCACATTTTTACAATCACTGTATTCCACACATTCTTTTGTACTGTGGCCTAGCTCAGAGCCAGGTGGATCCACACTAACATTAACTGATGGAGGGGATGCTACTCCTAGATACTTAACTTTGCTCTCGGCCTAACTTTTGAAGGGGATGGATTTCTGAGGCATGCAGAGTTCTATTATTATCTAAAGGTCAGACTGCCTGGGCTTAAAGGTAGAGAGTAAGAGTTAGGATACAGGCTATTCTGTGTCCTTAGATCTCCCTCTGACATATGATCCTAAGTAGTTAATGAAATCAACGTGTGCCTCTTACGAGAACAAAGGGACAAAATCAACATCAAAAGCCGATACGTTTTAAGTAGGAAAATAATGGTGACCTTTAAGAAAAACTTCAGAACAGAGCATACATGGATGCATCATAGAACATGGCTAGGCACCAAGATTTATCTAACCCACAGTTTGATAAGTGAGTTGACCACCAACCAACCCATAGCGTTTAAGTTGGGGGTATTATCTCCTTTAGGCAGAGCCCCTGAAAAGGGCCTCCATCAGAGCAGCGTTGCCAAAGACCTACTGTGGCTGTCAGGTCTTTGTGGACACACACTGAATAGAGGGGCAGACACTCAATATTCACATTTTTTTCTGAGGCACCACAAAGCAAGCACCATCCCCAGAGCCATAGCCACAGCTATGTATCGCAGTGATTCCCAGGGACTACCAGTCAAATAAAAATAGGGAGTTGGAATTCACATTCACATATGCTCCAAGCCCAGATAGATCCAAATATTGTAAAAATGGAAGAGGTTTCTCTTTCGTTGTCCAGAAGCCAAAGGCACAATCCTACTCATATTGGCAACCCATGCTAGTTGTTACATCTTTCGATTCCTCCTCTTTCTAAATTTCAAACAGAGATCTTCATCTCCGTCACATATGGAACTGCTCACATCAGGTGTGCTGTTTAGAAGGGTGTTTTCCAGCGAATTGCATTTTGGCAAATATTTTAAAATGACATTTTATTTTCTGCATCATTGCATGTTCTGGAACAAATAATAAGATCATAGATGTAATGTTAGCTAGCGAGCCAGCCAGTTAACGTTAGCTAGCCAGCTAACAGTACACTTTAACTTGAAATGAAGACTTTCTGTCAGGTAACATCTTAAAATGTAGCTAGCTAGTTTTTCTAAGCCATATACATCATGGATGGACGCCTGTCCCTGTCACGGATGCCATGGTTGCCCTTAGTTTGAAGATGTAATCCGGAGACAGGTGTTTTCTCCATCTCCTTAGCTATCATAATCTAATTGCACTGATTTCAAAACTCGGTCCTCCAGAAAGTGAAGAGCAACACTTATGCAGTTCTAAAGTTTTTGTAGACAGGATTACCAACACATACTGACCAGCTCAAATAGACAGAAGCGAGCTACATGGCAGACCAATCCGAACCCATCTCTCGGCATGTCCAGCCCACTCATTATCTCAGCCAATCATGGCTAGTGGGAAAGTTGCTGACTTCTTCTGTGGCTAAACGAACTAGGCTCATAATTTAACAATTTTATTTGTATTTACAGATGGCACACAAGTTTGTTATTAAGGCACATGAAAGTTCACATGTTCCAGAAGGCATTTCTGCCAAAAAACACATTTTTATWAAAAAAAWAAAAAAAAGTTTACGTTTAAATGGCTCTCCTGTGAAGTAGTGACCCGCGGCATACGCCTAGTTTCCTGAATCGAGTAACAAATGGGCTGTAAATTTAAATCTTCCCGGTCACGTTGTCCGGCACCGCATTTTCCTAACGGAAACCCAGGGCCATCTATAAGATGGTCATCAGAGAAGCTGGACTATATATAAAACGGAAGTGGGATTGTTTTCCTGATTGCCTTCGGGGCTGGTGCCATTGACACACAGGCCTGGTTGAGTGTGGAGCTGCTTTGTGCTCTGTGAGATGCCAGACAATGAAGAAAGCAACCTTCAGCATGACTTCCCCTGCAGCCTGAGGTCAGTTTTTATATACTACTTTCCTGGTAACGGCCATCGACCCGGCCTTTTCATCCACTGACTCTACATGAATGGTTCCTCTAAATTCGCCCAGCAGCTGTTGTCATAGTGACAGTCAAAATTCACACCAGGCAGGCTCTGACCTTTCTGTCATCTGAGAAAATGGACACTTTGCCAATAACAGTAAAGAATGCCTCTATGAAATACATTTTAATTTGGGGGAGATTGGGCAAATTAACATTTCCAGCCTACATTTGACAGGTTAAATATAATGGCCGTTATATTACTGTCCATTCTTAGGCTTTGCTGAATTCAATACTCACTGAAACATTGAGAAGGGAACAACACAATCCTAAGCCCTGGAAGAGGAAGTGAAGATGCAGGTATGGAAGAATGGGCTGCAGTTTGTCTCAGGCATTGTGCACAATGTCTGCTCATCACATTCTATGCCTATGTTATGAAATGAGGAAATGGCAATGAGCAACCCTTTTTTACACAACCAGTCAAACTCCACTATGCTTCATTCACATCCTGGCTCCAAACCTTTAACCACAGCCAGTGCTGTGCTCTCTATCCATATGAGAGGGAGGAGGGTGTATTTGGCTGGCTGAGATTTACAACACAACTATTTTATTCCTGTACAATTGAAAGTGGACAAACCCTCAAACTTGTTAAGCTAGTTGGCCGTCAAAATTGCACTGAAATGATGTGGAATATTAGCCTGCTTGTCCTTCTGCAGCTTGCCTACCAATGCATGCTTGTCCCAACCCACGTTTTGACAACTGAATGGGAACTTACTTGCCTGCCTTCTCGCCCGCCCATTTGATCGATCCCAAATACATTTGACTGACAACTAAGAGACATGCTAAGAGTGAAAAGTTCAGCTAGCGATTTACACTTCTTGCTAGCTAAACAAATGACACCTGCATCTCTAGCTGTAGCCACCGAAAAACGATATGAGGTGAAAACGTCGGTCACCCACCCACTCCTCCAATGACATGACATCCTCCCAGCAGCTAGCTAACTAACGTTAGGCTGTGTTTTTAGCTTGCTAAATAAATAACTAGCTACATAAATAGATACGCTGGCACAGAGGTGTCAAAATCAAAAAAAGTATGGGCCATACTGAAAAAACACAACGAATTCGCGGGCCAGACATAACCTATTTGTTTTTACAAAAAAACTTGCAACTGCGACACAAACCGGCCATTGTTTTATTAGAAAAAATATAGCCCTTTACAATGTCCACTTATTTACATAGGATGCTGTATATAACATTTTAACATATTAAAACAAAAGAAGAGATAAATAATATACTTTTCTGCTATGCTTGCAGGTGTGCATAATATACTGCGACCCTAATCAAAAAGTATTCAATAACTCCAAATAACAAACTTAAAACATGTTTTTCATTTGTTTGCACTGCATGGATCACAAGTGCAGTCGAATGTAGCATTGCTGTATGGTGCAATCAAAATGTATTGTAAATGAGTAGCCAGCTTACGCTTCTGCTCAAATGTTGCTGTAATAGGCCTACATGTTTCTCCTTTGTATGGTGTTTTGTTGCAGGTTTAGTTTTTTGGTTATTCATTGTCAAGCTTTAAAAACCAAAGCCAGACTGCATTTTAGGTGCCTAGATAGGACTGTGGCGTGTCCTTACACTTTCCCTCCGCTGCGTGCTGTAAACAGGACACACTAAAGCAGCACAATTGAAGTTGAATTCACAGCTGCGAGCGCATCAGGCTGTAATTTCATAAAGTAGATGACTCAACTGTTGACTCATTTATACTCGCTTGTGTGTCCTATTCGGCCCAAGGGCCTTGTGTTTGGCACATGTACGCTAGACTATTAGCCACGTTATGACTGACTTGTGATCTTTGCCCTTGCTAGTTTAATTGTATTGACATTCACAGCCTTAGATACAGTCATCCATTTCTGTTCAAAATATTGAGTCATTGAAACTGAAATGGTGCATTCCGAATGGGTGGAGGCAGCAAACAATGTACCAGGCCAGCTCTGATTTAAAACCTGATAGCAATATTTTTTGGACTACCAAGAAATGTATTGATGAATTATATTAATCATGCATTGAACTGCATCCATCTATTCTGCCAACAATGCCTTACTGTACGTCATGGAATTTTGAGTCAAATAGAACATATTATTTTTAAAACCTCTTATGACATTGGTTTTGAAGCATAAACTGTGGATTTGATATTTTTGACTGATATTATGGTTGTCTGTTTGTTTCATATGTGCTAAGAAATTAAAACGCTGCCAGTTCTACTTTAAGGCAGCAAGAATGAAGTTGTTAATTAACTCTTTACTGGCCATATCTGTTTCCAATGTTCTACTAATACTATACTAGCATTTGGGTTAACAAAGTTAATGTAGTTAGACTTTTGAAGTAGCCTACACAATCCTGTCACACGGAGAGATGTAACATCCATGTTCATGCCTGCATAGGCTAATTCAAGTTGTGTGCAAACGTTTTCTGCTCCCCAGGTTGCACACAGGGTATAACATGACCATATAGGATGCATCCATGACAACTGGTGGTGTAATAGGAGGATTTAAGCTGTTATGCTAGGATTTAGGACTGTTATGCTAGGCTATAACACAAATAGTTTAACTGACGGAATTCCTGTCTGGAGCCACTTATGTGCATGCCTGTACGGTAGTTTACCTGAGAAATAAACATGCTTGGAGCAGTGTGTTCTTAGAAACTTCGTAAGATCCTGGGAAAATAGCCTGACATTCTCAAATCGTATGATTATTCACCTTACCTTCAGGGCAAAAAAATGAGGTCATGCTGTCACAAGCAGATTCAAACAATTTACAGCAGTGACTAGAGGCAAGTAACCCACTTTTTCATCTATAATGAATGTAGACATGATTTTTGTTGAAATTAAAAAGGATGACAGGTCTAATCTGCTCATTAGCCAGTTATTTTACCCAGGAGGATAACTTTTATTAAACAGACAGTTTCACCTTTTCAGGTCATTTTGAGAGCAAGCTGATTCTGGTACTAGTAATGTGATTTTGGGGGCATAAACTTCCACCCTGAAAATGCCACTGCCTAGTCAGAAGTCAAGAGTGTGAGAAACGGTTTCTAATGCCCTATCCAAGCTTCCCAGCAGCGCTGAAGAGTTGAGACATGTTTTTGAAGGCGATCATTACTTAGAATGTACAGTTGTACTTGAAGCTGTGGAAACTGAGTCAACCTGACATGTCTATGTCTATACCTGACACTATAAAAATTGAATAAATGTATTATTATTATTTTATTATTATTATTGCCTACCCTTTAGACACTTGCAGACAAGACATTGCTCATCCCTCCCTTTCCAAATACCTCACCTCATACCCAAGTTAAAACATTACCCTACACCAGTGATTCCCAACCTTTTTTGAACCGTGGCACAACCATGATGGGATAAAAATATTCTGTGGCACACCAAAAATGTCCCAATTTATTTAGTGGTAATGACCTCCATCTCATCTAATCCATACTGCAAATCATACATTTCTGCGTCAAACGTTTAGTTCCTTACTCACGATGATTCACGATGTGTACCCCTTTAAGAGTGTCCCGGGAATTTGTGGTCGATTTTTTTGAACGGTTTGGTCTACAGACGAGCAGTTTCTGCAATGTAAAGGTAAAACCACGGACACAAAGCCATGCTACGTTTGTTTCTATGGGAGAAGCTGTGGTACAGCTAATGCCGCGTACACATTGTGACGTATTTGATTATGGTGTACATCATCTTCACACTGGACGGAGCTAGCTGTACTAGCTAGCTAGTGTGTGCTTGCTAGCGAGTGTTGTACTAGTTAGCTAGCTAGTGTGTACTAGATAGTGTTGTACTAGCTAGCTAGTGTGTACTAGATAAGTGATTACTAGCTAGCTAGTGTTGTACTAGTACTGCTCAGATGTAATGTTAATGAGGCTTAAGCCTAATCAGACTTGCCTGTGGTCATTTCCATATGAAAGGAACCATGAGCACCAACATGTGAAGTTTATAGGAGCATATCAAATTTGGTGCCAAATGAAAGCTAAGAGTATACTTTTGGGAAATGAAGGCATAGATTTGTTTTTCAACAATTTTCAATCCTAAAAATGTGAATAAGCATAGGCTTTGATTTCTGGTCACACAGATCGGTTCTTTAAAAACATCTACTAGAAAAAGTATTAAACGGTATTAGAAATACATCAAAAGACAATAATTTTGAAGTAAAGGACCCCTGCCAAAATATATCAACATTTATATTTAGTTTTGCAGAAATAATTTGCTTCTGTAAGTTTAAGAAATATTCCCTAGTGTCTTGTCATTCTGTTACCAAAAGGTAGACCGATTATGATTATTGGAGGACCCAATACCCATCAATCGGACAATTTTTATATATATATTTGTAATAATGACAATTACAACAATACTGAATGAACAATGAACACTTTTATTTTAACTTAATATAAAACATAAATAAAATCTATTTAGTCTCAAAAAAATAACGAAACATGCTCAATTTGGTTTAAATAATGCAAAAACACATTCTTCCAGTGTTGGAGAAGAAAGTAAAATTGCAATATATGCCATGTAAAAAAGCTAACGTTTAAGTTCCTTGCTCTGAACATGAGAACATATGAAAGCTGGTGGTTCAATATTYCCAGTTAAAAAGTTTTAGGTTGTAGTTATTATAGGAATTATGACGCATCGACTATTTCTCTCTATATCATTTGTATTTCATATACCTTTGACTATTGGATGTTCTAATAGGCACTATAGTATTGCCAGTCTAATCTCAGGAGTTGATAGGCCTATCAATGGTGCTAATGGTTCTCAAAGGCAAAGTAAAATGATACAAATGATTTTGATCCTGATGCCTGCCCCTCAAATGATACAAATGATTTTGATCCTGATGCCTGCCCCTCAAATGATACAAATGAATTTTGATCCTGATGCCTGCCCCTCAAATGATAAAATGATTTTGATCCTGAATGCCTGCCCTCTAATGATACAAATGATTTTGATCCTGATGCCTGCCCCTCAAATGATACAAATGATTTTTGATCCTGATGCCTGCCCCTCAAATGATACAAATGATTTTGATCCTGATGCCTGCCCCTCAAATGATACAAATGATTTTGATCCTGATGCCTGCCCCTCAAATGATACAAATGATTTTGATCCTGATGCCTGCCCTCAAATGATACAAATGATTTTGATCCTGATGCCTGCCCTCAAATGATCAAATGATTTTGTCCTGATGCCTGCCCCTCAAATGATACAAATGATTTTGATCCTGATGCTGCCCCTCAAATGATACAAATGATTTTTGATCCTGATGCTGCCCCTCAAATGATACAAATGATTTTGATCCTGATGCCTGCCCCTCAAATGATACAAATGATTTTGATCCTGATGCCTGCCCCTCAAATGATACAAATGATTTTGATCCTGATGCCTGCCCCTCAAATGATACAAATGTAACAACAGCATCTGGACAATGATACAGATGCAACCATGTGCTATTCAATATATTATCTGGTGCCCCAAGTCAAAATTGCACGTGCATTCCACTGGTCACGTTTATAAGTGAGTGTTCAAATAAATAATCAAGATTAGAAAATATTGCCGCAGTACACCCGTTGAAAACCACTGCCCTATACAAATAACATGATGGCCTCCATAGGAAAACACATTTCACATCAGATATTATCATCTCTCTTCATGAGAAGTCAAAGTGTTTCAAAAAAATATCTCCCTCAAATATCAGCAGTGAGCTCACAAAGGCCTAGTTCCCATATCTTGATCTTGTAAACTGACCTGATTGAGAGGATGATAGGTAGCTATGAGTTAGGCTACCATTCGCCAGCCTCAGCCTGCCCACATATATTTACAATCTTTCTCTGGTTTCTTTTAATGAACATCAGGGAGACTCCTTAAATCCTCCTCCTCACCTGACTAGGAACACTCCCAAACAGGAAAAAACACTCTTGTTTGTCTGTGACAGTGGTCACCAACCTTTTCTGAGTCAAGATCACTTTCTGAGTCAAAATGCATGCCGAGATCTACAGCTCAGATTTTCTATTAACATGACTTAAAAAATGTAAGCCTATGCAACATTAACCAATTACTGTACTGTAGCAATGAGGTTTGTGCAGTAGGCTATAGGCCCAATACATTATCACCGCATACTGTCTTTGCTTGAATTTACCTGCCAATSCATTGTTGTTCGGGACATTTTTTTWAATTATATTTCAAAATTTGAGGTAAGCTATATGATCACACCGGTAACAGACCCATTGTTGTATTAGGCACAGCTGAGTGAGCATACATTTAAATAATTTGCTATTTATTTTACTGGGCTGATGGTGCCTGCATCTGATGGTCAGTCTCAGCAGAGGGAGARAGCAGCAGACTGAGGGTCCGTCACGCAACATCCCTCCGCTCTCCTTATCCTCCACTGACACTGACCAAAAAGGGACACCTTCTTCCAGCTGATGGCGAAACTCGAGTCGCACCGCATTATTTCTGCCTCATGCACAAATTCATGTTGTTACTCATATGAACAGAGAAAGTGAAATATTATTAAATTAAAAAAGACCCAAGCCCCTAATAATAACAACAACGCAAGCCTATAGATACACATTCCAACTCATTCATTACAGCTGCACTGCTTGTTGTAGCGCTGAGTGGAAATAGGAAGAACGTGCATTTTATGGCTTATAAAAGTGTTGAATACAAAGTGTTGACAGTGCTGAGTAAGAACTTAAACATGAACTCAGTCATATAAACAGCAGCTCTTTGATGTATTCGTTGACAGTCTCTCTCTAGTCATGGTTTTAAACGTTTTGAAATCTCACATTATCAATTTTGTCGTAGCTTTCTTTTATGCCTGCTATGTTACTGCAGACTCGGTCATCTGCGCAATCTGATTGGCCAGTGGTAGCATAGTGCACTTGATTTCCTCCCCAGGCCCACCGGGAAGGCAGAGTTTGTACCTTCAGACACATGAAACGGCAACAGTTTGCCTGCCCGGCGTGCAGGGTAGCAACAAAATAGGAACACAAGGCTTTATCGTTGGGTTTTTTATAGAAATGTTTGGAGATCGACTAGAAATGCCTTGGAGATCGGCAAGTCGATCGCGATCGCTGGTCTATGAGATTATAAAAAACTGGACAGCACCAACTATTCCACAGAATCTCATTCCTTCCCTGCTTACGGACAACTCTGAGTCAGACTTAGCATATCCAGACCGTAGCCAGATATTTGGCAGGGAGTTTGGGGTTTCCTGCTAGCCTATTTGATTAGAGTCAAACATTAACTTGCCAGGTTTAAAGTCTACAGGCTTTCTCTTAACACATGGCATCTTCGTCCGTTTTACTTCATGAGTTTCTCTCGTAGGGATTCCTAGGCCAGTAAGACATTTAACAGAATTGGCATCATAGGGACTCAGAGCCGTTTCCTTTGTTTAAAGCAGATGTGTACGTCTAATAAATCACTCCTGGGTTTTGGCTGATAAACATTCCACAGGTGTTCAGCCTGAGCCCAGACAGTTTGCAGATAAGACTTCATGGCCACTCATCACCACAGCAGCAGAGGTTTATTATTAGACTACCTCTCACTGAACAAACAGTAATATAGACTACATACCGCTAAGAAAAAGACCACAACACAGCCCTCTCTCATGGCAGATGGTGGAGGTAGCCTAACTGTTGTGAGAGGCTATAGGGAAACATGTTTGAATATCACAAGAGTGCACTGCATTAAACACCACAGTCATGATCACCTTGAAACTGTTTTAACTATGAGTGACCCTCTCTCAAGAACCAGTTGGCCTGAGAGTCACAGCCAATTATTGATATATACACTAGATGACTGAAAGGGGGATGCTGTTCTGTAGCCACCGCACCTCCATCTTGGCACTTCCCCATCATTGTAAAAAATATTTTGGAAGCTATAGAAATGCATTTATTAATGTCTACATTTCTTTTTGCCATATTTATGCTATTACGGACACCTTAATGAATACTATTAAATTATATTATGTGAGCTAAACAACAAATATATATATATACAGTATAAATATATATATAACATTAAAGTATATATTTTTAAGTTCTAATGTTAGTGTCCCCACAACAATAAAAAATACTTAAATAGCTGTAATTTTGTCCTTGAAACACTTAATTGAAATACTGTAGAATTCCAATAGTTCCTATAGAGGACTGCTTCTTCTGGGGAGTACCAATATGGCCGACCAGTGGCTTCAAAGCCTCTCATTGGAAAAGTGGGTGTGGTTATATCCTGCCTGTTTGGCCCTGTCCGGAGGTATCGTCGGACAGGGCCACAGTGTCTCCCGACCCCTCCTGTCTCAGCCTCCAGTATTTATGCTGCAATAGTTTATGTGTCGGGGGGCTAGGGTCAGTCTGTTATATCTGGAGTTTTTCTCCTGTCTCATCCGRTGTCCTGTATGAATTTAAGTATGCTCCCTCTAATTCTCTCTCTCTCTTTCTCTCTCTCTCTCAGGACCTGAGCCCGAGGACCATGCCTCAGGACTACCTGGCCTGATGACTCCTTGCTGTCCCCAGTCCACCTGGTCATGCTGCTGCTCCAGTTTCTTGTTATACCTGTAGCTATGGAACCCTGACCTGTTCAATGGACGTGCTACCTTGTCCCGGACCTGCTGTTTTGGACTGTCTCTCTACCGCACCTGCTGTCTCTAACTCTGAATGATCGGCTAAGAAAAGCCAACTGACATTTACTCCTGAGGTGCTGACCTGTTGCACCCTCTACAACCACTGTGATTATTATTATCTGACCCTGCTGGTCATTTATGAACGTTTGAACATATTGGCCATGTTCTGTTATGATCTCCACCCGGSACAGCCAGAAGAGGACTGGCCACCCCTCAGTGCCTGGTTCCTCTCTAGGTTTCTTCCTAGGTTCTGGCCTTTCTAGGGAGTTTTTCCTAGCCACCATGCTTCTACATTTGCATTGCTTGCTGTTTGGGGTTTTATGCTGTGTTTCTGTCCAGCACTTTGTGACATCGGCTGATGTAGAAAGGGCTTTATAAATACATTTGATTTGATTTGATTGGCCTATACATAGCATTAGCAATTCAGGGTTTACATATAATACATTCAGAAAGTATTCAGACCCCTTGACTTTTTCCACATTTTATTCTAAAATGGATTAAATATATTTTTTCCACTCATCAATCTACACACAATACCTCATAATGACAATGCAAAAACCGGTTTTTAGAATGTTGGCAAATGTATTAAAAAAATACCCTTTACTCAGTACTTTGTTGAAGGACCTTTGTCAACGATTACAGCTTTGAGTCTTCTTGGGTATGACGCTAAAAGCTTGGCACACCTGTATTTGGGGAGTTTCACCCATTCTTCTCTGCAGATCCTCTCAAGTTCTGTCAGGTTGGCTGCAAAACTATTTTCAGGTCTCTCCATAGATGTTCGATCGGGTTCAAGTCCAGGCTTTGGCTGGGCCACTCAAGGACATTTAGAGACTTGTCCCGAAGCCACTCCTGCATTGTCTTGGCTGTGTGCTTAGGGTCGTTGTCCTGTTGGAAGGTGAACCTTTGCCCCAGTCTGAGGTCCTAAGCGCTCTGGAGCAGGTTTTCATCAAGGATCTCTCTGTACTTTACTCCGTTCATCTTTCCCTTGATCCTGACTAGTCTCCCAGTTCCTGCCACTGAAAAACATCCCACCAGCATGATGCTGCCACCACCATGCTTCACTGTAGGGATGGTGCCAGGTTTCATCCAGACATGGCACTTGGCATTCAGGCCAAAGAGCTCACTCTTGGTTTCATCAGACCAGATAATCTTGATTCTCATGGTCTGAGAGTCCTTTAGATGCTTTTTGGCAAACTCCAAGTGGGCTGTCATGTGCCTTTTACTTAGCAGTGGCTTCCGTCTGGCCACTCAACCATAAATGCCTGATTGGTGGAGTGCTGCAGAGATGGTTCATCTCCACAGAGGAACTCTGGAGCTCTGTCAGTGACCATCAGGTTCTTGGTCACCTCCCTGACCAAGGCCCTTCTCCCGCGATTGCTCAGTTTGGCCGGGCTGCCAGCTCTAGGAAGTTGGTGGTTCTAAACATCTTCCACTTAAGAATGATGGAGGACACTGTGTTCTTGGGGACCTTCAATGCTGCAGAAATGTTTTGGTACCCTTCCCCAGATCTGTGCCTACAGACAATTCCTTCAAACTCATGGCTTGGCTTTTGCTCTGCCATGCACTGTCAACTGTAGGACCTTATATAGACAGGTGTGTGCCTTTCCAAATCATGTCCAATCAATTGAATTTACCACATCTGGACTCCAATCAAGTTGTAGAAACATCACAAGGATGATCAATGGAAACAGGATGCACCTGAGCTCAATTTCGAGTCTCTGAATACTAATGTAAATAAGGTATTTATGTTTTTGCAAAAAAAATCTAAAAACCTATTTTCGCTTTGTCATGATGGGGTATTGTGTGTAGATTGATGAGGGGGGTAAATAATTTAATACATTTTAAAATAAGGCTTTAATGTAACCAAATGTGGAAAAAGGGAAGGGGTCTAAATACAATTGGTCACAGCCTGAGCGGAGACCCAGCCCCTCTTATACTCCACAGTCATAACAACACAACTATCTACCCCTCCATTTCTCTCTGGGGCTTTCTAAATGCTTAACAAAAATCTTAATAACAGCTGTTTCATCAGGAGGTACTGTTAAAACCATTTGGTTGTGCTCACACAAAGGCTTGGGATCTTATACAGTACTGTAGCCCACTGAGGGTTTTTATGGGAGTCCTTTCATAAATGTATTATTCCCATGTCAGTTTAATGAAATGCCTCATTGAGTCGAATGTGTTGATTAAAGCGTGCAATCATAAAACATTTGGCAGACCAAAATAATTGTGGTTTCTAAACTGTATGTTCTCAGTAAGCTAATGAGGTCACTGAAATTTCACAGTGTCATACAGTAGCTTTGTTTGCTCACCACATTCTCTCTGTTCTCTCTACCGGAGCTGCTCTCATGTTCAGAAACCAAATCCTCCACCAATATACATAGGCAACTCAATATGCATCTGTCATTCTGCTACATTTAAATTGATGCCTAGAGGGAAGCAGTGCAATTAAATGGTGGGGTTAAAAGAGTTAAGGCGAGCGTTTAGATACAAACTGCTTTGAACCCTTGAGAAAGTGTCCCTAATGCAATTACACAATGCCTCGTACCCTATAGGCTAGAAACTGGTGAATGTAATAGCCTGTGTACAATTTTTAAATTAGGCTAGCCATTGGCAGCTGTACTGAGCAGATCATAGCACTAAGAACCAATGATAAAATTATGGCATATCAGTATCATCATATTATTAACTGTGAGGGATCCTATGACCGCAGACAAATAATAGCGTCTAGTTATATCACATTAATAATAAAACAACCTCTTATTATGACAATCTACACAGATACCTTCTTCTGAATTTATTTGGCCATGGGTACTCTTCAAATACTACAATGATGTTTACAGTAATTACATCAGAGGGCTTGCAAGGAGCCGCCTCAGTGCATGGGGTTGGCATGACACAGAGGGGCAACAGCCACTGTTAATAAAGGATAATTTCACAACAGGCCCCTCAAACCACTGAAACAACCATGACACAATAAAAACGTTCCCATAATGATCTATGAATCAAACTGGGAGTGTGAATACAAATCATCAATTTGCTGTTTCAAACAAACACTCCATCCCACCCAACTTCTTGCCTCTGGAGGGTGGACTGACCTCCTTCAGCCACATTTGTTATTGGTGTCAACCCAATAGACATTAGCACACAACCAGATTAGAGCAGAATCCTTCCAATAACATTTCATTTTACAAAAAAAAAACTGACACAGAGAGCTCTGCAAACTCCACACACTTTACAGTCTTTGCCACACAAAACAATTCTGGTGTACACATTTCTATGCATGACTGTAAGTCACTTTGGAGAAAAGCATCTGCTAAATGCCATACATTATTATATTAATTAAACTCTTCAAGTCAGTAGACATTCAATACCATTCCTTATTACTTGAATAATGTGCCACAATGTGGATGCTGTTTGGACACTGATTCAAAGCCCCCTGAACACTCTCTGGTCAGTGGCTCCATTGACTCCTCAGCCCCAACATTGTCTCCTTGGTGCAAGCACCTATTATTGGCCAACTGGCTATGAACCATGGGAACCAGGTTCTCTGCTGTGACTACAGACCTTGTTGGCACTTCAAAGGCTAGCCTACATAACTTCACAAATGCATGATAAAATATTTTTTCTTCAGATAAACTATTATGACAGTTCACACTTCAGTCCAGTCATCACAAGCAAGCACCTGTCAGCTGCACAGTTAGCTCTACCTTGCATATTGTGGAGCTGAAAATCTATTTAAGCATATATTTCATGATTGAGAAATGGATAATAGACTAATTCTGTAAAGGTTATGAATGTAGAAATGTTTGATAGAGAAGAGACAAGTTTGAAATTGTCCTACAAACTGTAGAGGAAATTGKCCTATAAAGTTAAAACTGGGCTAATTTTTATCATCGGTTATTCACCTTATCTTGTATCATATGTAGAGTCAACTGACAGCTGACTGTGACTGAGTAGGTAACAACAAAAATTGTTGGTTTCAATTATTCTGAACTTTTTGTGTCAGACTCGAGGTCCTTTCCAGGTAGCACCACACAGTTCAGTGAGGACATGCTAGGTTCATCAACTTCATCTGCCCCTGTTGATCTAAATGGAAACTGACATTTCAGCATGAAGAACTTTTTAGAAAGAACTATTTGGCCTTACTGTCTTAGCCCATAGAAACACTGGGTGACACCGGTGGATGTGGTGGATTGAGACGCAGCCCATACAAAAATCTGATATCTCTAGCTTAAATTGACAGATTTTGATGGGGATTTTTTTATTATGCTAATCATAGAGGCGCGGACATCGACACTAAGGGGTGTTAAAGCATCTGAGGTCAACATGTGTTCCAACAAGCAAGTAAATGTCTTATGTAAGCACAAAACAAACTTAGGCCGTGTCTAAAGCAAATCAAATGTATGTATAAAGCCCCATAGCCCCTTTAACATCAGCACATGTCACTAAGTGCTTATACAGAAACCCAGCCTAAAACCTCAAACAGCAAGCAATGCAGATGTAGAAGCACGGTGGCTAGGAAAAACTTCCTAGAAAGGCAGGAACCTAGGAAGAAAGCTAGAGCTCTGAGGGGTGACCAGTCCTCTTCTGGCTGTGCTGGGTGGAGACTATAAGAGTCCATGACTTGACAAATCATGCCGTTTTAGTTTTCTGATCGTAGAGTTCTGATCATGGAATTCCAAACGCATCATGCATCTACACCTACATGTGTTTACCGTGTCCACAGTGTGTCCGGATTCCCTTTTCCCGCACTATATTTAAATGCCAGTATGCATTCTACAAATGGTGGAATAGGCAAAAATGAAAATGACACAACAACAACTGACGGCAGCAGCTAACTACTGTAGCTAACCTTTGTAGCTTACTACTGTAGCTAACTAGCCAGCTAACCTCTGTAGCTAGCCAGAAAACTAGCAAGCAACGCTAAAGGGATCGCAAACAGGTTAGCATAACTCTAGCCACACAGAAAATATGTTTTCTAAATATTAGCTAGCTGCTAGCATTTATGAGAACAGCAAACACATTCCTCACACTCTAGGAATGTATTTCTTCCAACGTTATAATGAAAAGGTGTCTCTCGGTCCCAAAACACAAGTTTTCTAGAGACTTGTGGGAGGAGTGCTGATGACGTCGCCCACTGTATGCGCTTTCGGTAGCTTGATTGCGCCCAGACTGAGGATAAATCCACACACAATGCATCCCTGACCACCTGAAGTGGTCAGCCAGATCTGAACACAATCAGACCAATTCAAATCAAATGTATTTATAAAGCCCTTTTTACATCAACAGATGTCACAAAGTGCTTATACCGAAACCCTGCCTAAAACCACAAACATCAAGCAATCCAGATGGTGACTAGGAAAACTCCCTAGAAAAGAAGGAGCCTAGGAATAAACCTAGAGAGGAACCAGGCTCTGAGGGGTGGCCAGTCCTCCTCTGGCTGTGTCGGGTGGATATTATAAGAGTACATGGCCATTAATTAAGGCCAGATCGTTCTTCAAGATGTTCAAACGTTCATAAATGACCAGCAGGGTAAAATAATAATCACAGTTGTTGTAGAGTGTGCAACAGGTCAGCACCTCAGGAGTAAATGTAAATTGGCTTTTCATAGCCGAGCATTCAGAGGTTGAGACAGCAGGTGCGGTAGAGAGAGAGAGAGAGAGAGAGAGAGAGAGAGAGAGAGAGAGAGACCACAAAGTGACTTTTGTGTGTCTAGACCCGTCTTTTCAACGCAATTTTCGTATTCTGATAGCAGAAGTCGCATGTAAGTGTCAAGTGTAGACACGACCTTACTTCAACATGACTCAAACCCATGTGGGTGAGCAAGATTACTGCATATGGCTTAGGTCTTGATTTCAAAACCACCACATCTCATCTAAGAATACAGTTCAAGCATCAACAAGACCACATTACTATGTAATAATAAAACAAATCGGATCCACTAAGGACATGATATCATTTTTAGCACTTTACATTACAGTACAGAATAAAGTGCAATAACATTGGTAATAGTATAAAAACAAGTTCGTTTCTCAGTGACATTGATACAATTTGAGTATCTTGTTTCAGGGTAATACACCACATAGGACTACGTTGTTTTGTTATAGAGGGGTAACAACACAAGAACAGTATGGTAAAATGGAAGAAAGGATTTGAGGATAAGGCTGAAAATGGGGTTAACCGTTATTCTACACAGTGTTTGGTGTTCTAGCTACCCTGAAAAAATATAACTTGCCTATACTGTACTTAAATTAATTGGTGTCTGGCCAAATGTTTTCGTGGTGTGTAACTAAGGTGTTACTATGGCATTACCATGTTATAGTAGCAAAGTCAACAAGTGTTTTTTTAGTTTCTCGTAGGGATGCATTGCTAACATTTTACACATTTCCTAAGCACACCAATGTGCGGCAGTTTCAATGTGCGGCAGTTTAAGTGTGCGACWAAGATCAAATAAGGCCAAAATGATTTCGGTAGTCAAAGTTCTGAGTGGACTGATTGATAACAGCGACAAAACCTGACACGTTGCACATCTAGTTTTAGAACTTTTCAGAAGTTTCAGTTATGGTTGGACTCAATAGAAATGTCTAAAGAAGATTTTTTCTAAGACTTGACAGCTTGCGGAGAAGCTCAAGCTGTCAAAGGCACTTCACAAGAGCCCTTTGCTCAACAATCATGTATTTAAAGTGAGGCCATATCGCTCACTATAATAAACACACTTCTTCCCGTATAATAGTAGACCTTTATTTAACGTTCTGTTTCTCTCTTCAATGTGAACTCACAGCGCTTCCAGTCTGAGACATGTCCCAACATATTCTCCTTGCTAGCTCTTCCTTCACTAACGTCAGTTAGTAACGTTAGACAGCCGAAGAAAAGCTCTCCATATAGCTAGTTATGCTACTTTCTCCTCAAAACTAACTAAACACAGTCCAAGCTGTACTTGATATTTGAATAAAGACGAAAACACTGAACTTAAAAGTCCAATATTTACCTGGTAAATGTCATGGATATCCAAGTAGAAAAAGTTTTCCGACAGCTTATCTCCACATGAATCMCTTGATGGACCAAAGGTAGGGCGCGAGCTCCTCCCTCTCTAGACTAGTAGGCTACTCCATGAGGTCATTTAGAGCTGGTCGGGTACGCAACTGCGCATCAACAGCACCGGACTTGTAACCAAGCAATTTTAACCCTATGTGCAGTGTATGCCTCATGTGCATGCTCTTATTTAATCAAACTACAGTAGTGACGATGCACATTGATGATGGGAAGAAAACGACTTATATTTTTGTATTGTGTTTACGATGAAATTGATCTATATGACATTATATTACATGTATCTGATGTGGTGACGTAGTGTAGAATTATTTGTTAAACGAGGATTACTGGATGAGTCCTTCATTGAGTGATGATTTAATTTCAAGTAAATCAAATGTGGTTATGGCTTTGCTCATTGTACCCGTTATAGTCAGGTGTATGGCGACACCGTGAGGCACAAACTAATAACATTCAAAGAAAACTCTCTAGTCCACTATATTTCTTAGTATTTTCAAGATGGGAGTGACCGGTCTGAAAGCAAATCAAAACACCTATTATAAACGATTTTTTATGTGCAACTGCCCCACCTGCCCTGAATGACAGGTCGGTACTGTTTGCCTTTAATAAATGGACAAAAGAAGCAACCAAAGATCTACGTTTGTTTTCCACTGGTTCATGAACATTTGGTATCCCACCTGTTTAGCTACAAAATAAAACATATATCATTGTTGTGCATGTTCTTTTGGCATAATACATATCATATATCAGTTTGCAAATAATGTACAAAAAATAATAATTCTTGACTCAATAAAGTTGCATTTAAACATGGTCTCTTTTTTACTTTCTTGAGTAAGGCAGCTCCAAAATGCAGGTGTTTCAGCCCAGCTCAGTGCTTTCTGTGGTGGTGGGGCAGCCAGTGGAAAATACGGAGCGCAGCGGTTGGTAATGCTCTCTAGTTGYGCAGAGATTGACTCAGTGTAAAGTCACTCATGGGGACATTACGTCACTGTAAAATCTACTGGGAGAGCTTGAAAATTCAAGCCCCTTGGGTGCTGCCATAGAGTTACATTAGAAGTGCCCCTCCAAGAAGGCCCAAGGTCATTGGCCACAATATAAACTCAGCAAAAAAAGAAACGTCTTCTCACTTTCAACTGCGTTTTATTTTCAGCAAACTTAACATGTGTAAATATTTGTACGAACATAACAAGATTAAACAACTGAGACATAAACTGAACAAGTTTCACAGATATGTGACTAACAGAAATGGAATGTGTCCCTGAACAAAGGGGGGTCAAAATCAAAAGTAACAGTCAGTATCTGCTTTGGCCACCAGCTGCATTAAGTACTGCAGTGCATCTCCTCCTCATGGACTGCACCAGATTTGCCAGTTCTTGCTGTGAGATGTTACCCCACTCTTCCACCAAGGCACCTGCATGTTCCCGGACATTTCTGGGGGGAATGGCCCTAGCCCTCACCCTCCGATCCAACAGGTCCCAGACGTGCTCAATGGGATTGAGATTCGGGCTCTTCCCTTGCCATGGCAGAACACTGACAATCCTGTCTTGCAGGAGATCACGCACAGAACAAACAGTATGTCTGGTGGCATTGTCATGCTGAAGGGTCATGTCAGGATGAGCCTGCAGAAAGGGTACCACATGAGGGAGGAGGATGTCTTCCCTGTAACGCACAGCGTTGAGATTGCCTGCAATGACAACAAGCTCAGTCCGATGATGCTGTGACACACCGCCCCCAGACCATGACGGACCCTCCACCACCAAATCGATCCCGCTCCAGAGTACAGGCCTTGGTGTAACGCTCATTCCTTTGACAATAAACGCAAATCCGACCATCACCCTTGGTGAGACAAAACCGCGACTCATCAGTGAAGAGCACTTTTTGCCAGTCCTGTCACATTCGATTTTTTCACATCAGAGTTTTTTCAGATCTAATTGGTAAAAAAAAAAACTATTAGTAATACAAATTACGTTTTTTACAATGCCTATAATTATTTTCTTGAGCAGAATAAATGTTGTGTTTTATTAAAATATAACAGAATATGATTTTTAAGAAAGCAACAGAGTCCCTCTTACTCCTCCTCCCCTCTGTGAGGCAAGGTTATTGTTGGACTCAAGTGTTTTTTCAGCAGTACAGCAGACGTCAGAGGGGCAATCGACCCTGTCAGATGGCTGGGAATGGGCAGTCATTGGCAGGGAAATGTGCCCTGTCCATCTGCAACTCAGCATACCATCACCCACTCCATCCCTCCACAGGAGACTATGAGGCCTCAGAATTACATACACAGAAGGTACCAAAGGTTTGGGTGAAAAGTGTGTGAGGAGAATTACATATATAAACTTTTGTACCTCTTGAAAAAAAWAWATATATAGCTTCCCTGTTAATAAGGTTGACCTCCGCGCCCCACGGAAATCAAATTAGCATAATAATACATATTCCCATAAAAATCTGTCAGTTAGAGATGTTTTTTTGCATTGGATACGTCTCAATCCACCGCATCCGTATGCACATGCACGCAAGCAAGCTAGAGTGGTGTTTGTCAGACCATGAGACATCCCGAAAATCGGTCTTCTCACAAAATCGTCTGTAGCGTCAGAACGGTTTGGGCTACACACTAATATGGAAAGGTGGGACTCTCACATACATGTACATGTCGGTTGTTTTTCTCTCGGATGCCCACAGGCCTAGCAAGTTTCGTCTGATGGTCCCCAGGTACCAGTTGAAAAAATGTATGGAGGTATACAGTGCATTCAGAAAATATTCAGACCCCTTCCCTTTTTCCACATTTTGTTACGTTACAGCCTTATTCTAAAATGTATTAAATCGTTTTTTCCCCTCATCAATCTACACACTATACCCCATGATGACAAAGCAAAAACAGGTGTTTAGAAATGTTTGCAAATGTATTAAACTGAAATATCACATTTACATTAGTATTCAGACCCTTTACTCAGTACTTTGTTGAAGCACCTTTGGCAGCGATTACAGCCTCGAGTCTTCTTGGTTATGACTCTACAAGCTTGGCACACCTGTATTTGGGGAGTTTCTCCCATTCTTCTCTGCAGATCCTCTCAAGCTCTGTCAGGTTGGAAGGGGAGCGTCTCTGCACAGCTATTTTCAGATCTCTCCAGAGATGTTCGATTGAGTTCAAGTCCGGGCTCTGGCTTGGCCATTCATGGACATTGAGACTTGTCCCGAAGCAGCCCCTGCGTTATGTTGGCTGTGTGCTTAGGGTCGTTGTCCTCTTGGAAGGTGAATGTTTGCCCCAGTCTGAGGTCCTGAGCGATCTGGAGCAGGTTTTCATCAAGGATCTCTCTGTACTTTGCTCTRTTCATCTTTTCCTCGATCCTGACTAGTCTCCCAGTCCCTGCCGCTGAAAAACATCCCCACAGCATGATGGCTACCACCACCATGCTTCACCGTAGGGATGGTGCCAGGTTTCATCCAAACGTGACATTCAAGCCAAAGATTTAAATCTTGATTTCATCAGTTATGGGGTATTGTGTGTAGATTGATGAGGGGAAAATAATTGTATCCATTTTAGAATAAGGATGTAACGTAACAAAATTTGTAAAACGTCAAGGGGTCTGAATACWTTCCAAATGCACTGTATAGTGCCAAAAAACAAAGGGTTAAATACATGCAAAATAATTATCTCTCAGGTATAGGACAGACACTTCAGAACAAACAAACCTTTGATTTTTTGGGGGGACCATCTGCTGGTCCATGTAGTGAATCTGTTATTCAATGCGTTTGTATGGGTAACAGCAGTAAGGCCCAAAAAAATGTCATCAAATATTTTTTACAGAGGGATCCAAGGGATCTTAAAATTCTAAATCAAATAGCAAAATTAACCTTGGTATGACCTTCTTAAAACGATTCCATATAGGTTAATAGACCCCCCCCCCCCATTTAGACAGGGCTTTTTAGACTCTTATGGGTTAAATACAAATATTTTTTCAATTGAAACCAGTTGCAGTAATGAATTTGTATTGGGAACTGAAACAATGACCTCAGGGTTGACATTTCCTTGACAAAGGTTATTCGCCACAATTAGATAGTGTTGTATCAAGATTTGTGTCATAAAAGTGCTGTGCTATGTGTAGCCAATATGAAATGGCTAGCTAGTTAGCGGTGGTGTGCCCTAATAGCGTTTCAATCGGTAACGTCACTCGCTCTGAGACCTTGAAGTAGTTGTTCCCCTTGCTCTGCAATTGCCGTGGCTTTTGTGGCGCGATGGGTAACGATGCTTCGTGGGTGTCAATTGTTGTTGTGTGCAGAGGGTCCCTGGTTCGAGCTCAGGTAGGGGTGAGGAGAAGGACGGAAGCTAAACAGTTACATATGCATAAACAAAATGAAAAGGAAGTCTAAATGGATTGTAGATAATTGTAGATTCCGTTCCGTGGCATATTTATTTATTTTACAGCAAAGCAAATGCGCAGTCTAATTGCTATAATTAATAATGCAACGATTTACATTTACTGTATATTGAGTAATAAAACATTTACTTAAGTCTACACAAACATGCCATTTTGTTATATTAATGAATCACTTCATGCTTTGGTTCATTCCTGTAACACAGCCAGATGCCCTGGACTTTGGGACAGGGTGTGTGTGTGTGTGTGCATTGCATATTTCTGTCCTCCAGTCTCCTCATTATGCATGCACAGGTAACCAGCCAAATCCCAGCGGATCAAAGAGCCTCAACACAGCTGAAGGAGGGAACAAAGCCAGTACCTTCTCATATTCCAAATCTGTTCAACCTCACCATCTGCTAGAATGGAAGCTGGCAAAGGCTGCCAGCTGTTGTAAAAGCATTTGATTCCAAGGTTATTCTACTGCCTACCGCCATCTTACAAAATGCCTAAGGCTAACATGGCATATCATCTTCCTGTGTGCCATAAAAGGCCTTCACTGTCACTGACAGCTGACTTCCTCGCCACAAAGACAGACAAAAGATGAAATATAAGCCGCGAGGAGCCTGGAACGTGGAGCCCAAATGAAATGGTTTGAGATCCGGTTCTGACTCCTACAGTAGTCCCCCCCACCCCACCCCACCCACAACTCTCCCACACATTCCAGATCATAATCTTACACATGGTCAGTAAGACCTCTCACACCAAGCCATAACTTCTCTGCATTCCTCAAATATTACCACTATATACAACTGTAGGCATCAACTTCATGTGCCTATACTCTGCAATGCCTAGTTAAATAAAAATACATGTATAGTACAACTGTCAGGAATAAAATTATTAAACTGTGTCGACGTCATACAAACTCTTAGGATATAATTCAAGCAATTTCATAGAGACTTGCTGCCTGTTCCTATCTTAAAACAGCCAACTACCCAATAACTGAGAGCGGAGCACAACTCCGGTTAATATCAGACAATAAGAGCCCCTAGATACTCTATGGTGGATCTGGAAGAAGTCCTCTTCAGTGCTTTGCTGGGTTCAGCCTCAGAACTTTTGTGAGTGCACCTCAAGAGGTCTACACATGCCGAGAACGTCTTCCAAAGAAGCACTTCCATTCAAAGACAGTCTGCTGTGGGTCAGTTTCTGTGGAGAAACAGTGATGCAAAGCTTCTCTGAGACGTGCCAGATTAAGTTTCACTCTCAGAAACCGTGGTATTGTATGCTGTAGTAACATGATTAAGGTATGTAGATTATGGAAATGGTCTAGAGACGTAGGCTAGTGTTCAAGCTCATGTGGAAGAGCAGCTCCTGTCAATATGATAGGCCAGCGAGCCAGAAAATACCTCACGACAGGGAAAATGCACCCAAAGACCTTTGGCAATAGTGCTTCGTGACATCTGATCTTCAGGTAGGATGAGCAGAGTTTCTAACTTGGAACCCCCCCTCCAGAGTTGCCAGTTGACTTGAACTTACTGAAGTCAAAGATTTCATTGTTGTCCCAGTTGTCTTGAACACGACATACAAGTGTGAMGCATAAAGAAAAAGAAAAAATCCTTCAAGCTGACAATGTACTTGTCACCACCCTGTGGTCGCGACAACATTTGCAGCATGATAAATAAACACTTTCAACCAAACTATTCAATGAACTGATTAGAAATGTGAATCTTGATAACCATAAAACAAAAAAGGACATGTTTCTAACGCCATGCAACTTCTTTTTATTCAAGCCGTAAACAAATGCTAAGCTTTTCACTATGAAAATAGACACTGATGAAACAGTCAGTCATCCACCTTATACCCTCTTGTGCAACATACCAATTCCAAAATCGCCACCATGTGCGTTTTAGTTCACGTGCATACACTCATTAATAAAAGGCACAGTAAATGCTGGTTTGTAGTAAGCAGAACACCACCCATATCCCCACAAAGCTCCACTTTCTCACCTAAAAGCAGTTACAAATTGCAACCAATTCAAAGTTGATGAATGGATTCTAGAGTACTAAACATTAAACATTCAAGTCTTTTCTGACATCTCATGTTGGTCCTCTCATGCATGTAACTAACCCTTCCTGCTAGTCTTTCACAGTTGACTTCACATGTTTCCTTCAGGCAACTTCAACACATGTTGCTTCAGAACTTTTTTGGTTGCTGGATGCAGAAGGTAGACTTGAAAGCTGGCGAGTGTGCCTTCTCCAAAGCAGGTCTGAGTCTGCTGTGTTTCACACTTACTGGGGTCTCTGGGAAGTCAGGTCCCAACTGAAACAATTAAGAAATAATTTTGTAAAATCATGGTTTACCAAGCAACCTGGAAGAAACTATTTTACTATGCCAATCTGTAGTAGGTAGGCTATGAGTAAATGGTTGACTTGCATGATCATTACAAATGAAGCCAAATTATTGTAGTTTACAGCAAAACCTGTTTCTTGGCCAACTCGTGGGACACGGATGCAGCCATTATTTTAAGTCAGATATCCTTACCTTGTCAAGTGTTCCTGACATCAAGACACTGACTAGCTGCATTCGGCTGGAGGTGGCTGCAGATCTAGAACAGTATTACATGTTTAAAGACAAAACTCAACATTGCAGTTAAAAGTGTTCCTGGATGTTGTCTCAATGTAAAAACAAATATCATCCAAACTGTCAATCAGCGAGACCCTGTAGATAGGTACTTAATGAATACGACCCAATACTCTAATGGAACAAAACAGGTAGGGACTACCTGAACTGTACTGTACCTGGGTTTGGGAACCTTGTGTTCCCTCTCTGGGTTCACATGGTGGGTGGCATGACTCTCCTCATAGCTCTTCTTGGCCACTCGTTTCCCCCCAGCCTTCACTGTGGAGCCAGAGTGGAACCGTTTAAAATATTGTTAACATTGTCTCCTTTTCTTTCACTTGTTCAGAACGGAGTTAAAACTATTCAGAGTTACTGTAAGACTAAACTACTGTGCATGTTTTAATACCAGTTGGTTTACTTCAATATAGAAGTAGATTGTAAGACTATCAGTGTTGGTAGACCGATCAAGAGGTGGCACTTGCAGTGAGAATACAGTTAAGCATTGTGTCTGCTTTTTATTTTCCTCAGTTGCTTGCAATAGGCAGGATTCATCAAAAATAAATATACTTTACCCACATCCTGTCAAAGCAACAAGCGCATATAGCCAAACAATGTGCAGCTCTGATCAGAGAAATAGTTTAATTTGTACCGCGAGTGTCCCTTTCAGGGTCCGTATGTATTAAGCACATCTCAGAGTAGGGCAAAGTGGATGGTAAAGCACTCCTACTCTTGATATGACCCCAGAACTTATTTTCGAGGACATCATGTCACACCATAAGTCTAATCAACAGGCAGTGAACTACAGTGCCTTCAGAAAGTGACTTATTCCACATTGTGTTACAGAAGGAATTCTAAATTGATTCCCCCCCCCCCCACCAAGAGACAAAGAGAAAACATGTTTTCTAAATGTACATAAGTATTCACACCAGAGTCAATACATTTTTGAATCACCTTTGCACACCTGGATTGTACAATATTTGCATTCTTAAAAAAAAAAAGCTTGATCAAGTTGGTTGTTGATCATTGCTAGACAGCCATTTARGTCTTGCCATTAATTTAAGTCAAAACTGTAACTAGGCCACTCAGGATCATTCAAGTCATCTTGGTAAGCAACTTCAGTGTATATTTGGCCTTGTGTTCTAAGTGACTGTCCTGCTGAAAGGTGGATTTGTCTCCCAGTTTCTGTTGAAAAGCAGACTACCAGGTTTCCCACCCACTCCACGATTTTGCCTGTGCTTAGCTCTATTTAGTTCATTTTTATCCATAATTTAAAAAAAAAATCCTTACTGATGACAAGCATACCCATAACATGATGCAGACACCACCATGCTTGAAAATACGAAGACTGGTACTCGGTGATGTGTCGTTGGATTTGCCCCAAACATAATGCTTTGTATTTATGCCGAAATGTATTTCTTTGGCACATTTTTTGCAGTTTTACTTCATTGGAAACAGGATGCATGTTTTGGGATACTTTTATTCTGTACAGGCTTACTTTTCACGCTGTCAATTAGGTTAGAGTAACTACAATGTTGTTCCGCCTACCACAGCCATTACACTCCGTAATTGTGTCAAGTCAACCTTGCCTTAATGGTGAAATCCCGGAGCAGGTTTCCTTCATCTTCAACAACAGAGTTAGGAAGGAAGCCTGTATCTTTGTAGTGACTGGGTGTATTGATACACCATCCAAAGTTGAATTAATAACTTCACCATGATCAAAGGGATCAGTCTTTCTTAACCCATCTATCAATAATTGCCCTTCGCGAGGCATTGGAAAACATCCCTGGTCTAATTCGCTGCTCGACTGAGGTACCTTAGAGATAATTCTRTGTGTGGGCTACAGAGATGAGATCATTCAAAAATCATGTTAAACACCATTATTGCACACAGAGGGAGTCCATGCAACTTAAGCACATTCTTAGCCCTGAAAATATTCAGGCTTGCCATAACAAAGGGGTTGAATACTTGATGCAAACATTTAAGCTTTTCATTTAAAAAAAAAATGTCTGAAAACATAATTCCACTTTGAAATTAGGCCAGTGACAAAATCTAACTTAATCCATTTTATACTCAGGCTGTAACAAAAAGTGGGAAAAGTCCAGGGGTGTGAATACTTTGAAGGCAATGTACATATATTCAACTAATAATGTTATTACATTTTGCAGTAGCTTGGTGGTAGTTGAACTAATGCAAATCTATACTGAACAAAAATATAAAGGCAACATGTAAAGTGCTGGTCCCTTGTTTCATGAGCTGAAATAAAATGTCGCACGCCAACCCAGGACCGCCACATCCAGCTTCTTCACCTGCGGGATCGTCTGAGACCAGCCACCTGGACAGCTGATGAAACTGAAGAGTATTTCTGCCTGTAATGAAACCTTTTTGTGGGGGAAAAACTTATTCTGATTGGCTGGGCCTGGCTCTCAAGTGAGAGGGCCCCTGCCCAGTCATGTAAAATCCATAGATTAGGGCCTAATGCATTTATTTCATTTGACTGATTTCCTTATGAACATTAACTAAGTAAAATCGTTGAAATTGTTGCATGTTGTGTTTATATTTTAGTTCAGCATTGGAAACGTTTTTAGTAGTTAATTACTTTTGTCATGTAGCCAACTACTGGAACTACACTTTTTATTAGGCAATAATTCCCTTTCAGCATCAGACCTGCCCAATTCTTACTTGAAACACTGAGCCTCATTCTCACATTGTTTTAAGACACTAAATTACACATTATCTTAACATCTGACTCCAGAGTGATCTGTTCTTGCAATTTGTAGTCTGACATTTCAGATTTTCCATTTTTTTATAGTTTGGATGTAACTTTTGTGACGACCTAACACAATTAATAGAACTAAGTTATAGATATCATTCACAATGACACCTAGCCTATAAGCGGGAGATATGTTCTGTGTGCTCTATTTCTATGCTTTCCGTTTAAGTTTCTGCATCTTTTACTTTTGTACGACAGCTTCAAACACCTGAAAATACAATATTTGGGGTTATGGATCATATATTTTCACAGCTGTTTAGATGGTACAATGATTCTCTACACTACACTTGCTTTGTCACAAACTTAAATTGAGCGAACTATTAGAATTTTAGCAACCAGGAAATGGCGGAGTGATTTCTGCAAAGTGCATCTTTAAGGGTAGCTTTAGTGTAAATTCATTTCTTCCAGTGTGAAGGAACTGGTCCCCTGGGAAACAATTTTCAGGGCACTGTTAGCTTCCCCAACACTGCCAAGAGACATTCCGCCTTTGTGAAGTAAGGCGGCATCGCAATAATCCCGTTAATGAGCATTTTAATAAACTGTTGACTGACTATGACTCAAAAACATATGTATAAGCAAGAACCTGCATGGGAAATATTCACTTAACTACATGAACCTCAATGCTGGCCATCCTGTTCCTCGAGCACAGAATGTACCACAGTTGAACAATAGGCTATGCTATACACTGATTCAAGTATCATACCGCATTGTGACGGTAAATACAATTAAAGTAGCAAGGATGAGAGCATTTAGGCCTACTACTGCATGCAATCGTTAAGAGTTTCCATATTGTATTAGTTTACCCCCTACGCACTTGAGGTTTGAGCGTGCGTAACAACACTGTAGCAGAATGTTTGCACAAGACGAAAACAAAAATCTATTCAACAGGAAGAGTAGACCTATATGGTAAATACACTGAATGTAGACCACACTTACTTCCTCAAAATAACCCATTACATCGAACACATTGTTTTACAAAGAAAATACGCAGTTTAGTGACAATTACGAATTAGTATGAATTAATCAACAATATACCTGCTGGAGGATGGCCAGCCTTCAATTCAAGACTCTCTCTCATTTCAGATTTAGATAGCTGAACCATTCTCGACTTCTGAACAACAATAACAGAACACAAACTGGCGCAATACCAACTCCGTTGCTTTTATACTGCTGAAAGGAAAATGACGTAGCTGATGCAGGAAGCAAGCATCAGCATATGGGGCTGCAGCAGACTCATTTATTCCACATGAGTGGACCAGACATATGGCGTGAGCAGCCTCAAAAAGTTACATTGTTTTATTTAGTGTATCGATTGGCGCATTTGTGTCTGTGGTGCGCATTGAGGATGTTTATGATCGAATCATATTTCCTACCTACCAATCCTGTCGTTTATACAACACCATTGCCTAGTTCAAAAACAACCTTCAGCCACTCCCCTCTGTGTTTGCAGATCTGAATAAAGCAGGATAGAAGTAAGCAATATGGTAATTCACCATCTGGTTGTGTGGAGCATATACATTGCTATTTGACTTTTTAAAAGAAGGACCTAGAGTACAGGGAGGGGCAAGAGATTATTTTTGAACAGAACTCATCTCACATTTATCTTAGTGGAACATGCTTGCTATTTATGTAATAAATAGTTTAAAACAACTTGACATCCTGACAAAAAGCAATGCCTGCATTGTCAGTATTTTTTGTCAGTTCTAACAACTTTTAAAGTGTTTATTTGAAAAGGTCTATTGTCTAGTCCTGAAATAAGACAAAGCAAATGCTGAGTGTCTGATCAGTCTTTATCATGTTGGTTATTTCCCAAATGGCACCCTACTCCCTATATAGTGCACTACTTTTGACCAGGGCCCATAGGTCTCTGGTCAAAAGTATTGCACTATATAGGGAATAGGGTGCCATTTGGGGACCGTGGTCAAAAGAAGTGCACTATGTAGGGAATAGAGTGGCACTTGGGATGCAACAGTTGCCTTCATTTTCTACGTTATGCATGCAAAGACGGGAGTATGAGCAACAGAAGGGAGGAGTTGTAGAGCTCTTCATGTACCAAACGTTCACATTTATTTCTGTTGGTTGGTGTGCAAAGAAAATGGCAGTGAACCATCCCATGAAAGGTCCAGCACAGAAAATGGAAAAATAAAGAGAATATCTGCAAAGTCACAAAAATGTCTGCAATTCCACAATTCATTGAAAAAACAAAAGTCAACTTTTATTAACTTTGCAAGTTTGTGTTATGATGTAATCTTTTCCCCACCTCTCTTTCCTTCTTCATATACTGTATTTATAGATCTATAATATAGATTTGACATGGCACAAGTCTTTACCAGTGCTGAAGAGCGTAAACCAGGTGGCATTTTTTCTGTATTTACAATTAAATGACGGAAATGTACAACACTCCATGGCATACACAATCTCAACATTAAGAACAAATACAATGTGATCCCTCTGTACAAACTAACATCTTTAGATTACTTTATTTTGTAATTTTTTTTTACAGATATGAGTTCATGATCCATTTTAGCCTACAGACATACACATACACATTCCCCATCTGACTCAAACCTTCCGTCACATATCCCACACCTTCACCATGCTACCACAGCAACGGGTTTCCAAAATAAAAACTAACATCTAGACCGAGCAGAACGCCGCTCACAATGATGTCCAAACGCCGACCATTCCCCAAACACACCACTGCATGATTCCCTCTCTTCGTTTAAAACAACAACCACATTCCTTGATTTCCTTCTTTCTTTGGCTTAACGTTCTGTTTCTCCATCTGCCATCACTTCCTCCCCCACATTCAGATTCACTTTTTTTTTTAAACAAACACAAATAAAAGTTCATGGTCGAGTTCATCAGATGGGCTCCAAAGAAGAAGTCCCTATACCCAGGAATCTGGCGAACCTGGGTACTGCTCCGCCCTGTAGGAAGGCCTCCGGGTGGTGGAGTAAAAGTCCACGTAGTTCGTGGTGGATTTGAGTCCGTGGCCATGCGACTGAGAGCTGTAGTCTGCCGTGGGGGGGAAGGTGACTACTTCCTCCGCGTAGGGTTCCTCGTAGCCGTGTGGAGACTGCAGGTACATTCTGTAGGTGTCGTAGTTCCGCCTGCTCGGCTCCTCGGTGTAGTACACCTGCTGCTGTGGAGACGAGAGGAGCAACACTAAATCAGGTCTGTTTATGTGAAAGGCAGGAACATATCTACTTCGAAGTCCAGTGTTTGTTTGATTTATGGGTAATTTGTGGTTGAAATTCTAGTAACAGCTAATTTACACTCTTTCGGCACTTTCCCAGACACAGATTAAATTTAGTCCTAAAAAACAAGATCAATAGAGAATCTCAATTAAAAAAGCTTTTTAGTCGAGGACTAGGCTTAATATGTGCCCGGCAATGTGTATCGAAACTCAAGCTGCATGGCTATATAGGGTTGGGTGTAGAGGTCGACCGATTAATCGGAATGGCCGATTAATTAGGGCCGATTTCAAGTTTTCATAACAATTTGGCCAATTTTTTTTATTTAAAAAAAWATWTWTTTTTTTTTACACCTTTATTTAATCTTTATTTAACTAGGCAAGTCAGTTAAGAACACATTCTTATTTTCAATGACGGCCTAGGAACGGTGGGTTTAACTGCCTCGTTCAGGGGCAGAACGACAGATTTTCACCTTGTCAGCTCGGGGGATTCAATCTTGCAACCTTACAGTTAACTAGTCCAACGCTCTAACCACCTGCCTCTCATTGCACTCCACGAGGAGACTGCCTGTTACGCGAATGCAGTAAGCCAAGGTAAGTTGTTAGCTAGCATTACATTTATCTTATAAAAAACAATCATAATCACTAGTTAACTACACACGGTTGATGATATTCCCAGTTTATCTAGCGTGTCCTGAGTTGCATATAATCGATGCGGTGCGTATCGTTACTCCAATGTGTACCTAATCATGAACATCAATGCCTTTCTTAAAATCAATACACGGAAGTATATATTTTTAAACCTGCATATTTAGCTAAAATAAATCCAGGTTAGCAGGCAATATTAACCAGGTGAAATTGTGTCACTTCTCTTGCGTTCATTGCACGCAGAGTCAGTGTATATGCAACAGTTTGGGCCGCCTAATTTGCCAGAATTTTAGGTAATTATGACATAACATTGAAGGTTGCGCAATGTAACAGAAATATTTAGACTAATGGATGCCACCCCTTAGATAAAATACAGAACGGTTCCGTATTTCACTGAAAGAATAAACGTCTTGTTTTCGAGATGATAGTTTCCGGATTCGACCATATTAATGACCTACAGCTCGTATTTCTGTGTGTTATTATGTTATAACTAAGTCTATGATTTGATAGAGCAGTCTGACTGAGCGGTGGTAGGCAGCAGCAGGCTCGTAAGCCTTCATTCAAACAGCACTTTCGTGCGTTTTGCCAGCAGCTCTTCGTTGTGCGTCAAGCATTGCGCTGTTTATGACTTCAAGCCTATCAACTCCCAAGATTAGGCTGGTGTAATCGATGTGAAATGGCTAGCTAGTTAGCGGGGTGCGAGCTAATAGCGTTTCAAACGTCACTCGCTCTGAGACTTGGAGTAGCTATTCCCCTTGCTCTGCATGGGTAATGATGCTTCGAGGGTGGCTGTTGTCGTTGTGTTCCTGGTTCGAGCCCAGGGAGGAGCGAGGAGAGGGATGGAAGCTATACTGTTACACTGGCAATACTATAGTGCCTATAAGAACATCCAATAGTCAAATGTTAATGAAATACAAATGGTATAGAAAGAAATAGTCCTATAATTCCTATAACAACTACAACCTAAAACTTCTTACCTGGGAATATTGAAGACTCATGTTAAAAGGAACCACCAGCTTTCATTATGTTCTCCATTGTTCTGACAAGGAACTTTAAACGTTAGCTTTCTACATGGCACATATTGCACTTTTACTTTCTTCTTCAACACTTTGTGTTTGCATTATTTAAACCAAATTGAACATGTTTCATTATTTATTTGAGGCTAAATTGATTTTATTGATGTATTATATTAAGTTAAAATAAGTGTTCATTCAGTATTGTTGTAATTGTCATTATTACAAAAACATTTTTTTTAATCGGCCGATTAATCGGTATCGGCTTTTTTGGTCCTCCAATAATCGGTATCGGTGTTGAAAAATCATAATCGGTTGATCTCTAGTTGGGTGTAATATCCTGATTGTCCAGTCTGAGAGGGAGTGGAGGGAGGGAACTGAGCTCCCTCTCCCTGGGTGCTATCTAGGTAACTGAGACGCCCAGCCCTTCCCTCTCACAGCAGTCACATCCACTCTAACTCACACAATGGCTGATATGATGGATGTCTCCTAGATGGAGATGGATGTCTCCTAGATGGAGATGGATGTCTCCTAGATGGAGATGGATGTCTCCTAGATGGAGATGGATGTCCGACCAGAAGGGATTGATTTAGAGTCTCTATTGTATTTACCTGTGTTCTTCTGGGGTCCTCTCTTGTAGGCGAGGAGTAAGATCCGATATAATATGGCGGCGGCTTTCCAGTCCCTGGCAGAGAAATGCACAACATAATGGTATAACTTCAGCTTCGCCATGAACTTGACTTGTTAGCGTACAGTATGTCAAATATCCCATTCCACACATTCCCATAGGCATGATCTCTGTATAACGGTCAAATACAGCTATGCTGGAAAGAACAGACTAAAAACATACAGTCAAATGGTTGGGGACCAGTGTCTTATTGTTTGCAATGCCTGTGGGATGGTATTTTCCTTGGCCCATTTTCAAGCCAGAGGAATCCTGAAAGTCATTTTCCACTCTTGTTCCCAGCATTCTGGGTTTTCATGGCTGGCCCAAAGAGTGTGGCTGGGTAGATCGTAGGGGTAGGCGGAGTTAATGTGGATGAGGCTGCAGCTCTGTTTACTCAGCGCCCCATTGAGGGTTGTCCATCTGGCAGCGGCGAGTCTGGGTGCCCTGCATACCTAGCCTACCTCCCAAATGGCACCCTATTCCCTATGCAGTGCACTACTTTTGACCAGGGCTCTGGTCAAAAAGTAGTGCACTACATAGGGAACAGGGTGCCATTTGGGAAGTAGCCCTACTGTTCCTCAGGGCAACTGACAACGGCCGCTTTGTAGTGGCTGCACAGCCAAGTGGCTCACAATGCGGGTGGACCAGCAACTCTATTGATCAGCAGACCCACTTAAACGCAACAAAAAGGCTCAAGTGCTCTTTTGAACTTAACCGATCGTCCAAGAGCCTCCAGCTCCCAATAAGAGCGATAAGAAAGAGGGAGATGTGGTGGAGCTGGGGGAGAGCTGGGGGAGAGGGGGCATGGAATGGGATTCCTGGGAGTGGTGAGGGGAGATAAATGGATTACGGCCTACATAGAGGTGAAAATAACCCTAGGGGATACTTTAATCACGGTCTGGTGTACATGGCTGACACATTCTCAATCACATTCCAAAGTCTCACATGATATACTGTGTTTTATGTACAGTAATAATTCTGAGATCATGAGAATTCTGTCCGCACATCGCTTACCTGTATATTGATATTTATGTACATTGTTGTCCCCTTGGTTATTATAAAATTGCATAGTTGACGGTGCCCTCTGATAATCAGAACGGTGTTCTTTGATTCCCAGTATTGCAGGAGAAGAGGTGGCACTACCAGCTGTGGACAACAGAACACGGAGGTAAGAAGGATGAAACTACCAGCTGTGGACAACAGAACACGGAGGTAAGAAGGATGAAAACTACCAGCTGTGGACAACAGAACACGGAGGTAAGAAGGATGAAACTACCAGCTGTGGACAACAGAACACGGAGGTAAGAAGGATGAAATTTTTGAATTGAACCGTCTTTGTGTCCTTATCTAGGGCAACGTCCCAAATGGCTCCACATTTCCTATCTAGTGCATTCATGTTGACCAGAACCCTGTGGGCCCTGGTGAAAAATAGTGCACTAAGACAGTGTTTCTTAATCCTGCACCCCCAAAGGTGTCCACATTTGAGTTTTTAACCTAGGGCAAAAACAAAAATGTGGACCAGGAATTATTTTTWAAAACTGGGGAATAGGGTGCCATTTGGGACGCAATCTAGGTGAATTATTGTTTATGTGGCTAGGCTGACCTGACTGGTTGACCGGTGACATCTGTATGTTGCTGGTGGGGAGGGTGGGCTGAGACTTGAACCTGTCGCGCTCTAGAGTGGATACCGGTGTGATGAAGTGGTTTTGGCTCCATCCGTCCTAAAGGCCAGCAGAGAAAGGAGACAGTGGTTAGTTTGAGCCACAAAAACCTGGGCTGCGTCCCAATAATATCTCCTTTCTCCTGAAGTGTACACTTGTTCACTACTTCCCACAAATCGAAAAGCATTGGATTGGCGGCGACACGGGCTTGTGGGAGTTTCCGCCATATCTCATACACCAGCCATTTCCTTTCAATGAAGGAAAGTGAACAAGGGCACACTTTGGCAGGAAGGAGAGATAATTGGGACGTAGCCCTACTATATTTAGCCTCCTCATCCCAACACTGGTCATTCCCTTACCTTCTTATAGATAGTTCTCAGGTCTTTGTACTGCCACAGTGTGTTGAGGACCTGAGCAGCAGCTTTCACCACCTTCATAGAGTACCTTTGCGGACAGAGAGATGCATGTCACCACACATTACCCCTGAGAAGTTACAACTGAGGCCTCTTAGGACTATACGGCAAATACATGGCATGGCATGTTTCTGTGGTTAAAAAATGAGTCTACTCTCAACTGTTTGAAATTGCTCTCACTCCATTCCGGGGTGTAACCTCAGCACATGAGCCTAGAGCAAGCTTCTGTGTGGAAGCACAAGTTGTCCTTCCTCGTGCTCTCTGTGTGCATCCCGAATGGCACCCCTATCCCCTATATAGTAAACAACTAAAGTAGTAGCAGTAGACTGAAAAGTAGTGCACTATAACGGGAATAGGGTGCCATTTGCGACGCACCCTCTGTCTGAGCAGCAGCTGAAGCCTCTCGCTCACCTCTCTCCCCTGCCCTTGGTGATGTTGACCAGCTTCTCGATGCCGCCCGTGTCGGCCAGTGCCTTGGCGTTCTCCATGTTCTTGCTGGTGACCTCGTGCAGGGTGCAGCAGATGGCCGCCACCGTCTCGTCAGAGAGCAGGGTGGTGTTCCCCCCAGGGAGACGGTTCACCAGGTCCCTCATCGCATACTTCCCTGGGAGGGAGGGAGGGAGGGAGGGAGCGAGTATTAATTATGTACTTATAATTTCTGTTACGAATTTACGATCGAGATTATGGCAAGGCTTCTTTATAAACCCACTCTTGCTTCCTCATCCTTACCTCCACAGACATTTTGTTCTATTTGACTTTTTAACAGCAAATAAATGAACTAGCTACACCTTTAAATAAAACTGGAACGCAACAGGGAGAGAGAGAGAGACAAAACGGAAATAAAGAGACATTCATTGCATTTTTGATATACCGTGTCTTACATAATGTATTTGTACTGCAGATGCCTTCCTCTAGGGCAGGAGACCTAGAGTACACCGTGTACTTTTGTACTTTGCTGATGCTACATTTGTTCACCTTGAGTTGTCCTGCCACAGCCTGCCATGTACCTTTCCTATAGGACATAGCATTAGTGCCCCCCAGACCCTGGGTTAAAACCACTTGTTTTTCCCCCTGAGTCTCCCTCAGAAGATCAGCCCCTCCAGAGTACCTCTCCACACAGCCCCTCTCCCCCACAGTATCTCCCCCATCTCTCAGGCTGCAAGCTCAGCTGCTGCCTCTGCCTCGCTGGAACACTAACTCATTATTATTTCCACATAGCTAGCCCATAAAAACCTGGTTTCCCTGAAAAGGGGTGATTTCACAAAAAACAAGAAGAATTGGGATGAAGGGTAGCAATCTGGGCATATAATCAGCAGTTAGATTACTAAACGTGAACATAGATCTTCTGGTTCTACTTCATCTGAAACCTCTTATTTTCCATTTCATCTTTTCCCTTTTTTTTAATACACTGAGTGTACAAAATATTAAGAATACTCTTTCCATGACATAGACCAGGGATGGGCAACTGGCGGCCCACCGGCCACATGCGGACCCCCAATTTCACCCAACTCATTCGGGGTCTCAACTTACTGTTGAGAGTTAGAATAGTAGAATACACAAGGTGCAATTTCAAAATTTGGTTGTTCATCAGCAGTCCATCAATTAGCCCATGTCAGCTAATTTATTTTAGATTGGTAAGTTACTCTAGCGACCAGCTATCTAAACATGTACTGTAGTAAGCATAGTCGAATTACTGACCGGGGTGGGGCCCATCGATCATCAGTTATCATGTTAAAAACGTCAAACATTTAACTCCAAACTACACATTTTTCTCTCCACCCCATGGCAAAATTAGTAAAATTGGATGAAATGAGTTATAAAATGAATAAATCTTCTCTCTGCCCAATGGAAAAAGGTGTAGAATTGCAGCAAACGTGCTTTAAAATGGCAAGATTTTCTCTACGCCCCATGGCAAAATGAGCAGAATTGCAAGAAATTAACTTTAAAACGTATATTTGTATATTCCGTCACAAGGGGGGCCGCTAAAAGGTTTTGCTTGCAAGGTGGGGGGTGGATGTGGGTACGCAGACCCATGAACCAGTGGGGCCCTTCATGATGAGTTTGTTTTTTTGTGGCCCCCACCCCCATCAAAGTTGCCCATCCCAGACATAGACTGACCAGGTGAATCCAGGTGAAAGCTATGATCCCTTATTGATGTCACTTGTTAAATCCACTTCAATCRGTGTAGATAAAGGGGAGGAGACAGGTTAGAGAAGGATTTTAAAGCCTTGAGATAATTGAGACATGGATTATGTATGTGTGCCATTTAGAGGGTGAATTGGCAAGACAAAAGGTTTAAGTGCCTTTGAACGGGGTATGGTGGTAGGTGCCAGGTGCACTGGTTTGAGTATGTCAAAAAACTGCAACACTGCTGGGTTTTTCATGCTCAAAAGTGTCCGTGTGTATCAAGAATGGTCCACCACCCAAAGGACATCCAGCCAACTTGACACAACTGTGGGAAGCATTGGAGTCAACACGGTCCAGCATCCCTGTGGAACGCTTTCGACACCATGTAGAGTCCATGCTCTGACTAATTGAGGCAAAAGGGGTGCAACTCAATATAATAAAATGTTCCTAATGTTTTGTACACTCAGTGTATAGTGTTGGTTGACCATTTATTTGATCTGTGCTTGTATAGCACATGTACATAGCCTACTGTACTGGTTGGTTGCGTTCCATACCGACTACATTGCAGATGCATTGTATCAACCAATGGTTGGGCGCCACCCCATCGACTGCGCAGTCGGCATCAAACTGTTATATCATATGATGTGGTGATCGTGAAACGTTAAACACCTATCCATCTGAAACGTTAAACACCTATCCATCTGAAACGTTAAACACCTATCCATCTGATACGTTAAACACCTATCCATCTGATACGTTAAACACCTATCCATCTGAAACGTTAAACACCTATCCATCTGATACGTTAAACACCTATCCATCTGAAACGTTAAACACCTATCCATCTGAAACGTTAAACACCTATCCATCTGAAACGTTAAACACCTATCCATCTGANTCCTCACCTATGAGCTCCTTGTTCCTGACATCCAGGGCCATGTTCCTCAGGGCGGTGGCCACAGAGCAGACCACCCTGTCGTTGTCCATCCTCAGCAGCTCCACCAGGATGGGCAGACCCTTCTCCTTACGCACCGCCGCACGGACGTACGCCGTAAACTAGTACAAACGCAGAGACGACACAGAGAGGACATTTCGACTCTATCAACTTAAGAGTGTACACTTGATATATATATATATATATATATATATATATATATATATATATATATATATATGTTTAATTGTCACATACACCGGATAGGCGCAGTGAAATTTGTAGTACAGCCATAGTACTAAAGACATGTTTTTTCTTCTTCAGAAAACCAGACAACAATGATGTCATAGCCCCTGTGATAAATGTCCTAGAGCTGAAATAACCAAGAGCCACTGACACACGACTTTCAGCTGGATATCTAGCTTGATCTAGCATCCTTCCTTGTCCCAGAAGCTAAACATTAACAACTAAGGGGTTTAGGAGAAAGCACTAAAAGTGACTATTGACATTTGTTTCACTGAGGAGAGTTCCCCTTTAAAATGTATTCACTTTACATAGCTAATAGACTATTCATTGTACAGGGGAAAACAACACACAGTAGACTAGTGTTCTCGTCATCTCCTGTCCTGGGTGCTGTGTAGTGTGTACTCCGTAGTGTTCGCCATACCTTCCAGTTCCCAGCAGACAGGTTCTGTAGGGACCCCGCCGAGCCCTCCAGAGTGGCAGGGTTGGAGCTCTCAGCCAGCAGGGTCAGGTAGGGCTTCACCACGGCTGGGTGCCACAACATCTCCGCCCCCTTGGGGGACTTGGAGAAGCCGGGGATGGGGCCCACTCCGTCCCACTGAGAACACATTACAAACACATGATCATGATTAGAGGTTCTAATTAAGGAATAAGGCCCGAGGAGTATTGGCCATATTCCTCATGGTTTATGGCCAATATACCATGGCTAAGGGCTGTTCATATGCACAATGCACCGTGGAGTGCCTGGATACAGCCCTTAGCCGTGGTATATTGGCCATATACCACAAACCCCTGAGGTGCCTTATTGCTATTATAAACTGGTTACCAACGTAATTAGAGCAGTAAAAATAAATGTTTTGTCATACCCGTGGTACACTGTATATACCACGGCTTTCAGCCAATCAGCATTCATGGCTCAAACCACCCAGTTCATAATACAATTTTGACTATATATATATCAAGTGTCTCAGAGTAGGAGTGCTGATCTAGGATCAGTTTAGCCTTTTAGATCATAACGAAGATGATTATATGCACAGGCGGGACCTGATCCTAGATCAGCACTCCTACTCTGAGACGCTTTGTGAATACGGGCCATGGTCTTCTCTAGAGCGCTCCTAGAAGAGTTAAAGGCAATATGTCAGTGTGTTATATGTGAAAATGTGATTGTATTATACATTGTGKTTTAATGTTTAAGGACTAAAAGAGATGCAAATAAAATAAAATCAAAGTAATAGTTCACTCCAAAATCAAAGTCGGCAAATGTTTTCCATTTCTCAGAAGGGAGAAATGAGTCCACGTCCCATCATGCCATCTGTTGCGTAGATCCAGCTATACGGCGCCTCGGTCCCAAATTATTTGAAAAGACAGGCAGGCACCGTCATCTAACTTCGTCATGTCAGACAAAACAGATGTGGGGGGACTTGGACTCTTGCTACTAGACCACTGTTGAGATCTTAAAAAAACGTTTGACAAACATTTGGAATGAACAATCACTTAAGGCCTAGGGAAGTGTCATGTGTTATAATTCCACCACTCAGTGATGAGTTGTTATCCCGGAGCTCAGCTGGAGTGAACATTCCCTTTGAACACCTAGGAAGTGATATTTCCACCCTCAGACTGAAGTTTCGTCCCCAAATGGCACCCATTATAGTGCACTACTTTTGACCAGGACCCATAGGGTGGACGACATAGGGTGCACTACAAGAAGGTGAACTACATAGGGAATAGGGGTGCCATTTGAGATGCAACCCAAGATGTTATTCTGGAGCTCACCTGCTCTTCCTGGGAACCCTTCTTCTTCCTCTTCCGGCCCCAGCAGCTGGAGTCCACATCCTTACTGGGAGACTCACTTCCCAGCAGGCCGTCCAGCTCCTGGGCTCCCTGCAGCCTCGACGGCGGCATCTCCAGCTCCAGGCGATACGACAGGTTCCTCAGAGTGCAAATACAGTTCTCCACAATCTAGAGAGAGAGAGATGAAGGGAGGAGGGTCATTTACTTGATTTATTGACATCTTCATTGGTTTGATATGTTTCTACAGGTTTAATATGTTTCTATAGGTTTGATATGTTTCTATGGGTTTCTACAGGTTTGATATGTTTCTACAGGTTTGATATGTTTCTACGGGTTTGGATATGTTTCTACAGGTTTAATTATGTTTCTATAGGTTTGATATGTTTCTATGGGTTTATAGTTCTACAGGTTTGATATGTTTCTACAGGTTTGATATGTTTCTACGAGGTTTTGATATGTTTCTAAGGTTTAATATGTTTCTATAGGTTTGATATGTATTTTCTACAGGTTTGATATGTTTCTACAGGTTTGATATGTTTTCGGGTTTGATTGTTTCTACAGGTTTAATATGTTTTCATAGGTTTGATATGTTTCTATGGGTTTAATATGTTTCTACAGGTTTGATATGTTTCTACAGGTTTGATATGTTTCTACAGGTTTGATATGTTTCTAAGGTTTGAATATGTTTCTATAGGTTTGATATGTTTCTACAGGTTTGATATGTTTCTAAGTTTGATATGTTTCTACGGTTTTGATATGTTTTTACAGGTTTAATATGTTTCTATAGGTTTGATATGTTTTCTATAGGTTTTGATATGTTTCTATAGGTTTGATATGTTTCTATGAGTTTGATTGTTTCTATGGGTTTAATATGTTTCTACAGGTTTGATTATGTTTCTACAGGTTTGATATGTTCTACAGTTTGATATGTTTCTACAGGTTTGATATGTTTTTACAGGTTTGATATGTTTCTATAAGTGTTGATATGTTTCTACAGGTTTGATATGTTTCTACAGGTTTAATATGTTTCTATAGGTTTGATATGTTTCTATAGGTTTGATATGTTTCTATGTTTATTTAGATTTGATATGTTTCTATGGGTTTGATGTGTTTCACAGGTTTGATATGTTTCTACAGGTTTGATATGTTTTCTACAGTTGATATGTTTCTACAGATTTGATATGTTTCTACAGGTTTGATATGTTTCTACAGGTGTGAATATGTTCTATAGTTGATATGTTCTATGGGTTTAATATGTTTCTACAGCAGGAGAGGAGAGAGAGAGTGAGGGAGAGAGAGAGAAGATAGTGGGGTTGGTTGAGGGGAGAAAGATAGAGGGTTGGTGAGAGAGAGATAGAGAAAGAAAGAGAGATAGAGGGTTGGTGAGAGAGAGAGAGAGAGAGAGAGATAGAGGTTTGGTGAGAAGAAAGAGAGAGGGGTTGGTGAGAGAAGGAGAAAGAAAGAGAGATAGAGGGTTGGAGAGAGAGAGAGATAGAGGGTTGGTGAGAGAAAGAGAGAGAGGGTTGGTGAGAGAGAGAGAGAAAGAAGAGGAGAGAGAGGGTTGGAGAGAGAGGAGAGGGTTGGTGAGGAGAGAGAAGAGAGAGAGGAGTTGGTTGAGAGAGAGAAAGAGAGAGAGGTTGGATGAGAGAGAAGAGAGATAGAGGGTTGGTGAGAGAAAGAGATAGAGGGTTGGAGAGAGAGAGAGAATAGAGGGTTGGTGAGAAGAGAGAGAGAGAGGAGGTTTGGTGAGAGAGAGGTTGGTTAGAAGAGGAAGAGAGAGAGAGGGTTGGAGAGAGAGAGAGGGTTGGTGAGAGAGAGAGAGATCTCAATAAGTACACTATACATTCTAAGAGGTTTGTTCCAGTGAAATAGTGCTCAATAAGCTGGACAGCCTCTGTGTGTTGGTGTGGAGACATCCCAGGCCTGCTGTAGCAGTAGTAATGAATTAGGTATGGGACCCATGGTGTTAGAACAGAATAAAATGTCTCCACTTAGAAACAGAGATCTGGGTTTAACAAATGGGTTTAATTCCTTACTGTTTGATGCCCACTACTGGGATATGAGCATAGCAATAAATACACTGGATGTATCCCAAATAGCACCCTATTCCCTTTATAGTGCAATTTTCTTGACCCGGGCCCATAAACGCACTGGTCAAAAGTAGTGCACTATATAGGACAGGCCAAATTTATAGGGGAGATACTCAACCGTAACAGCTGGCTAAGGGACCAGTGATGAAGTCCATAAACGTTTAAGTGGACGCTATTAACATTGTAGACATATGGGCTGATAGAAGGCCTTCCCAGTCAAGTAACTGAGCTGTGCAAGTCAATGTGAGCGAGAAATGATCTATTCAATTCAAAACTGGTAGGGTAGGATTTCTCCTTCTCCCCTACAGCTGCCTGCCATCGTGTGACAACATGTTATCTAGTCGACACTGTGTGTGTTTGCGCACACGTGTGTGTGTGTGCGTGCATGTAGGTGTGTGCGTGTGTTTGTGCACAGACCTTGCTGTCGAAGTCCGAGGTGTTGACACAGGCCTTGATGACGTAGAGTAAAGAGTCCACCAGTCCCTCACAGGAACGCATCTGTTTTCTAGCCTCCTCCCCCGCCGAGCTCAGGTTCCTTTNACAGGCCTTGATGACGTAGAGTAAAGAGTCCACCAGTCCCTCACAGGAACGCATCTGTTTTCTAGCCTCCTCCCCCGCCGAGCTCAGGTTCCTTTAAAAACAACACACACCAGTCAGGATATAGGCCCCTACAGCACACACACACAATAACACACAATCACACACAAAGACRGCCCAGCAACATAAACAAACAGCCACTTTCTTTTTTTTAAAGGCCTTGTCCCAAATTCTACCCTATTCCCTACCCAGTGCACTACTTTCAACCAGGGCCCATAAGGCTCGGTTTAAGGTAGTGCACTATAAAGGGAATAGGGTAGTATTTGCGACATAGACAAACTGTGTGTTTGTTCCCCTAGCGCGACTCTGGTGTGTGTTGTGGGGTTTTTACTTGCGCCGTCTCATCCATAATGGATGAGGCTCTCTGGTCGGCCTGGGTGATGCCGTTATGAGTGCTTTGGAGAGGGAAATGAGAGCCTAACTGAGCGCGCTCAGAGGCACAGCTCCATTTGCTGTCACCAATTAGAGAACAAACTCCAGCATTCACTGACTGGCATCAGTCCCTAACGGCAACCTCTTCCCTATTTCGTGCAGGACTTTCGACTAGGGCCCATAGGGTACTGGCCAAAAGTAGTTTACGAAATAGCGAATAGGTTGCCATTTGGGACGCATTCACTGCCTTCAAAGGAAGGGCCCTGGGAGGGTGGCTGGAGAGCCAGAATACCCTTCCCTATGGCTGGGGAGTCTTTTACCCTCTACACTGTCTGACTGTGTAACCACAACGGACTGACTCATTTAACCTAAATCCAATGACAGGTTGACMGTTYTGGTTGACTTCACGTTAAKTGACAACTCAACCAAATGTAAATCAAAACTAGACGTTGAACTGACGTCAGTGCCCAGTGGGACTTTATTGTATCTGTAAACACACGGTACACAGACTTTCTGTCACTGTGTATTTTTTTAAAATGAATACTGCCATAGATGACCTGTTTACAATGCATTATTTGTAAGTTCCCGTGGGCAGGTTCGTCTCATTCCCTAGTCATGACTCGTGTTTGTAATATTATTTACAGAACAGCTGGAAGGCTATGTTCAAATATGAACCTGGCTGCAGGAGCTTGAAACATCCAGAAGGGGGTGGTATCATCATACACAAAATGTCCGTTACCTCATACAGCCACTGGTGTTCCTCAGGACCAGAGACGAGTGGAACTTGAGTTTGTGGTCCTCGTCGAATGTCGAGCTGCTCCACCCGGAATGGGGTATGATCACAGTGTTGGTCAGAGTAGTTAAGGCATCCCGAATGATTGTCATCTTGACGGAGTCACAGGAGGAGAGGTTCCACAGCACCCCTGCAGAGAAGACGGAGGAACGGGAGGGGGGGGACATGTTAGAGAGAGAGACAGGGCCACAAACTCCTGGTTGTGTCAGCTGTCATGTGCAGTTAGGCTAGCCCCACAGAGCTGCCGAGGACCAGGGCTTTTTTTATAGCTCAGCACACACACACACACACACAGAGAAGAGACGAGAGGACCAAAGGAAAAATAATAGCCCTCGTCACAAATGAAACCCATCCTCCAGCTGTGAGACGTCGGGCATCTGGATCAAATAGAACCTTAGAAGCATTACATATCCTGCAGGCAACTGAGGAAGACTTTTCACTCGAAATGAACACAAACAGCATATGGCACCGGCTCAGCGGTTTAAAACGTATCGTATGAATAATGTCTTCCCGATATCATGTCATCATTTTATTCATTTGAAATGCATGTATGCTAACCAGTGATAATTCTAGTATACAGTATTTGATGCTTCATCTGCTCCAGATGACCCAGTGTGGAGCCTGTTCTTTATATCAGATGGCTGTGACTGTCAGCAGAAAGCACAGGCTGATTTCTGCAGGGCGTCACTAACCTTGGACAGGGCTGCAGCTCAGCTCCTATCTAACCACAGGCAGCGAGCGAGACGTAGAATGGGACCCTGTTCCCTATGTAGTGCGATACTTTTGAACGGAGCCCTATGGCACCTTATTCCCTATGTAGTGCACTACTGCTGACCAGATCCCTAAGGGAACCCTATGGGCCCTGGACAAAAGTAGTGCACTATATAGGGAATAGGGTGCCATTTGGGATGCATGTATAGCTGCTATCTCCTGCTGCGGGCAGAGCAATAGAGAATTATCTACACCCCGCTGACTGGCGGATCTCTTTGGTTGTGTGTGAGGATAGGCAAACATGAAATTCGACACATTTTGCCATGGCTTATCCCGTGTCCTTATGCTATCTGAGTGACTCAAACATTATAGCGAAATCAATAGGGGCCCCATGCCATGACATTTTGGGGAATTGTAGATTCTCGCTGACCGTGTAGTTTTTATTTTGCCGATTGTTAGTTCTCAAAGATGATCTTATTTAACAATATATAGCTCCATTATATTTTCGACATGCTTTATCTCTGGTTTTAGTCATTTAAGTTTACACTGAAAACTTTTTACCATCCTGAAATCATTTCTTTTGGAGTGGCGGCAACGGTTTAGCAGCGGCGGCCCACCTCTGCTAAATTAATATAGGGGAAACACTGGTGTGCTTGTGTGTATGGTGTTGCTGTGTGGGTGCGTGTGGGTGTGTGTGTGTACAAGTAATCCTCGTGGTTTCCTTGAGCTCTCGCATTTCCACCACAGTGTGTGTACCCTGTGTTTCCTAGACACTGGTCTCTCTTATCTTCTCTCCAATGAAACCAGTGGAGATCATCGCGCCCATTACTATAGCCCAAGGGCACAATATAAAGAGGATGCCAGCAAGGCATTATAGAGACAGATCTGTCTGTGGCCCAAATAGTGTCTGTTCCTTCCCTATCTTTGAGTTACCCTGTTTACCCATGAAAGCATCTCTCTCCATGGCTAACACTCAGCCGATGAAGCCTCTTATCTGCTTCTGCCAGGACCATGTCGGGCTGCATACCGACGCTATAACATCACCTCTGCTATAACGTGTATGCTCAGGCCCTGGGATTCATTTCAATAAAACCTCCCCGCGGTGATTGAGCGCCTTTCTCTACTAGCTTAGCCTATAGCCTAGTTTGTCTTTCTCCGATGGCTGTTTAGTGAATTCCCTCAGACAGAGGGCCTTGTAATGTAGAGATAACACAAACACACACGCAGGCAAACTGAAATGTCCCAGGTCTGTCCCAGTAGCCATCCTAGTTCCTCCTCAACGGCCCCGAAGCTCTATTTGAACAAGCCGCTAACCGGCCAGCTTTTAAACTGGCCCTGTGGAAGCCGCCTGGCCGCCGCAGTCTTGGGATAAATCGGGCAGCTGAGCCCAGTGAGGTGTGACTGACAGGGGTAAACGCCCATGTGTCACATTCTGACAGTCAGAGGGAACAGCCTGTGTGAATGAGGCTTGATCTCTCAGATCTTGGCTTAGTCCTATACACGCTACTGTCTGTGTGTGTGTGTGTGTGTGTGTGGCTAGGTGCGGGAACAATAGCCCCAATGTAAACGAATGCCCAAGCTGGAGAGGAAATACGCTGTGACACGGGAGCCATTCATCCTTCTTCGAATCAATCCTCGAAAGACAAAATCATTTGACTGTGGCCTAGATTTATAAAGTTAGGGAGTGTGTGTGTGTGTGTGTGTGTGTAAGAGAGAGAGAGAGATGGGGAGGGTAGTGTGTGGCTCTCTCTCATTGCTTGGAAAGCAGTGACCCGGCTAAAGGGCTCCATTCCGCCCCATAATGAAATCTCCACCGAGCTTGTTATTCAGTTACAGTCTGCGTGATTTAAGTGTTGAAGCCAGGACAGCCCTTACAGTACCGAGCTAGTGTGGGTCAGGTGTTTAGCCGCTTCTGATTGGCCAGAGTAAGGGTGTGGTCGGGTATGAACAGGCTCTGATTGGGTAGATGAATGGGCATAGGCCAGGCATCAGTTGGCTCTGAGAGTTTACATGCTCTTTGCTATACAGCTGTGATGAGCATGTAGATCCATTGCGATACTAGACCCAAATAACACCCTATTCCCTATGTAGTGCACTACTTTTGACCAGAGGCCATTCGGGGACGCAGCCCTGGACAGTCTTGTGTCCGCTCAAAGCAGAAGGCTTGCTCCAACATGCATTATTAAAAAATCAAGACTAGCTTTGACACTGTTATTCGACCCTGGGCCAGTGGGGGGCAGAGCGGAGAGCTGTGTGTAGACTAGCGTTTAGTAGAAAATCGTTTTTGTTTTCCCCCAGTCTGTAGGGTGTGGCTGACTACAGTATAACTGTGTGCCTGAAGTCTGAATGCAGAGCGGCTGCAGGGTGAGCAAGATGACAATCTGTACTCTGCCCTACATCTGAGGAAATGGAGGCTTTGCAGCAGCTCCAGTGTGTCTCGCTTGATGAGCTCTGTTCAATTTCAAAGGAACGCTGATTAGAGATGAGCGCCGTCGGGCTGATTTCCCTACAGCTGTCTGGAAAAACACTCAACACAAGGCCCAAGGTTAGCCCTGTACCTGCTTTGCCATCTAAACATAGACACTTCTATTTAAGGGAAGCTACATAGGGACACAGGAGCAATGATCCCACACACACACAAAAACTAATGTGATTTTGTTCCTTCCCTGGTTGTGTCGGTTGGTCGTTGGTCCTTCCCTGGTTGGTCGGTGGTTGTAGTTGTGACAGTGGGTCACATGTGGACAGACAGTGCTTTGTAGGACAGGGCCCCTGTGTGCTGCTCGGAGCAACAAGGTCGGGCAAGGGCCAGGCTGTGTGTGTGTGTGTACAGATGCTGCTCCCACCGTAGGCGCCAGGTGACACCTGTACTGCCACTGGGGTGACAACAGCCAGGGGAGGCCTGGCACTTTGATCTCAGAAGCCTTGTGAGGACAGGCCATAACCAAAACAGCTGCTGTGGGAGCCAGGGACCAGGCCTAGCCGGCTTGACATGTCCCCACAACATGAACCCCTGACCTGATTAGAAAAGAGAAGAGAGGTGGCGGCTCCATTAGTAGCTCACATGGAGCATGGCTGATGATCCACTGGAATAATAACAGAGTAAGGGGCCATTGACACACAGGGGAACAAACATTTCCTGCTCAGAGATGGGCACACTGAGTACCCTATAACCGTCTCAAACAACATCTCCATCCCAAATGGCACTAGACAATGGCGCCGGAGGAGCCGGCTGCCGTCTCCTAACCAATCGTGCTAGTGTGTGTGTTTTTTTGCGTTATTTGTAACTTATTTTTGACATAATGTTTCTGCCACCGTCTCTTATGACCGGAAATAGCTTCTAGATATCAGAACAGCGATTACTCACCTCGCACTGGATGAAGATTTCTTTCTTTAACGAGTCGGACGCAAAGGATTTATTTCAAACACTCGACAAGGCCCTCATCCCAATCATTCGCAGGAGAAAGAGACGGAGATATCGGGGACATAGGTCGGGGTGCCTTGTAAGGCTCTGACGGCGATTGGGTAATCTGCCTTTACCATCAGTCCTATTAGCCAACGTACAATCATTGGATAACAAAATAGACGAACTACGATCACGTATATCCTACCAACGGACATTAAAAACTGTAATATCTTATGTTTCACCGAGTCGTGGCTGAACGACGACATGAAAAACATACAGCTGGTGGGTTTAACGCTGCATCGGCAAGATAGAACAGCCGCCTTCGGTAAGACAAGGGGTGGCGGTCTGTGTATATTTGTAAACACCAGCTGTTGCACAAAATCTAATCGTAAGGAAGTCTTGAGTCTTGCTCGCCTGAGGTGATGATAAGCTTATCTCATGATAAGCTGTAGACCACACTATTTACAAAGAGAGTTTTCATTTATTCTTCGTAGCTGTCTATTTACCACCACAAACCGATGCTGGCACTAAGACCGTACACAATGAGCTGTATACGGCCATAAGCAAACAGGAAAACGCTCATCTAGGAGGCGGCACTCCTAGTGGCCGGGGACTTTAATGCAGGGCAACTTAAACCCGTTTTACCAAATTTCTACCAGCATGTTAAATGTGCAACCAGAGGGGAAAAAAACTCTAGACCACCTTTACTCCACACACAGAGACGTGTACAAAGCTCTCCCTCGCCCTCTACTTGGCAAATCTGACCATAATTATATCCTCCTGATTCCTGCTTACAAGCAAAAACTAAAGCAGGAAGTACCAGTGACTTGGTCAATAAAGAAGTGGTCAGATGATGCAGATGCTAAGCTACAGGACTGTTTTAATAGCACAGACTGTAATATGTTCTGGGATTCTTCCGATGGCATTGAGGAGTACACCACATCAGTCACTGGCTTCATCAGTAAGTGCATCGATGACGTCATCCCTACAGTGACTGTACGTAAATACCTCAACCAGAAGCCATGGATTACAGGCAACATTCGCACTGAGCTAAAGGGTAGAGCTGCCGCTTTCAAGGTGCGGGACTCTAACCAGGAAGCTTATAAGAAATCCCGCTACGCCCTCCGACAAACCATCAAACAGGCAAAGCGTCAACACAGGACTACTATTGAAATGTACTACACCGGCTCCGACGCTCGTCGGATGTGGCAGAGCTTGCTAACTATTACAGACTACAAAGGGAAGCACAGCCACGAGCTACCCAGTGACTTGAGCCTACCAGACAAGGTAAATTACTTCAATGCTCGCTTTGAGGCAAGCAACGCTGAAGCATGCATGAGAGCATTAGCGGTTCCGGACGACTGTGTGATCACGCTCTCTGTAGGCCGCAGGGCCAGACGGATTCTCAAGACGTGTACTTCGAGCATGAGCTGACCAACTAGTAAGTGTCTTCACTGACATTTTCAACCTGTCCCTGACTGAGTCTGTAGCCAACATGTTTTAAGCAGACCACCATAATCCCTGTGCCCAAGAACACTAAGGTAACCTGCCTAAATGACTACCAACCCATAGCACTCACGTCTGTAGCCATGAAGTGCTTTGAAAGGCTGGTCATGGCTCACATCAACACCATTATCCCAGAAACCCTACACCCACTCCAATTTGCATACCGCTCCAACAGATCCACAGATGATGCAATCTCTATTGCACTCAACACTGGCCTTTCCCACCTGGACAAAARGAACAGCTATGTGAGAATGCTATTTATTGACTAGAGCTCAACGTTCAACACCATAGTGCCCTCAAAGCTCATCACTAAGCTAAGGTCCCTGGGACTAAACACCTTCCTCTGCAACTGGATCCTGGACTTCCTGACTGGCCGCCCCAAGGTGGTAAGGGTAGGTAACAACACATCTGCCACACTGATCCTCAACACAGGGGTCCCTCAGGGGTGCGTGCTCAGTCCCCTCCTGTACTCCCTGTTAATTCATGACTACATGGCCAGGCACGACTCCAGCACCATCATTAAGTTTGCCGATGACACAACGGGGGTAGGCCTGATCACCGACAACGATAAGACAGCCTATAGGGAGGAGGTCAGAGACCTGGCCGTGTGGTGCCAGGATAACAACCTCTCCCTCAACGTGACCAAGACAAAGGAGATGATTGTGGACTACAGGAAAAGAAGGACCGAGCACGCCCCCATTCACATCGACGAGCTGTAGTGGAGCAGGTTGAGAGCTTCAAGTACCTTGGTGCCCACATCACCAACAAACTATCATGGTCCAAACACACCAAGACAGTCATGAAGAGGGCACGACAAAGCCTATTCCCCCTCAGGAGACTGAAAAGATTTGGCATGGGTCCTCAGATCTTCAAAACGTTCTACAGCTGCACCATCGAGAGCATCCTGACTGGTTGCATCACTGCCTGATATGGCAACTGCCCGGCCTCCGACCGCAAGGCACTACAGAGGGTAGTGCGTACGGCCCAGTACATCACTGGGGCCAAGCTTCCTGCCATCCAGGACCTCTATACCGGTGTCAGAGGAAGGCTCTACAAATTGCCAAAGAATCAAGCCACCCTAGTCATAGACTGTTCTCTCTGTTACCGCACGGCAAGCGGTACCGGAGCTCCAAGTCTAGGTCCAAAAGACTTAACAGCTTCTTACCACAAGCCATAAGACTCCTGAACAGCTAATCAAATGGCTACCCAGACTATTTGCACCCCCCCTCTTTTACGCTGCTGCTACTGTCTGTTTATTATCTATGCATAGTCACTTTAATTCTCCCTACATGTACAGTGGGGCAAAAAAGTATTTAGTCAGCCACCAATTGTGCAAGTTCTCCCACTTAAAAAGATGAGAGGCCTGTAATTTTCATCATAGGTACACTTCAACTATGACAGACAAAATGAGAAAAGAAAATCCAGAAAATCACATTGTAGGATTTGTAATGAATTTATTTGCAAATTATGGTGGAAAATAAGTATTTGGTCACCTACAAACAAGCAAGATTTCTGGCTCTCCACAGACCGTGTAACTTCTTCTTTAAGAGGCTCCTCTGTCTCCACTCGTTACCTGATTAATGGCACCTGTTTGAACTTGTTATCAGTATTAAAGACACCTGTCCACAACCTCAAACAGTCACACTCCAAACTCCACTATGGCCAAGACCAAAGAGCTGTCAAGGACACCAGAAACAAAATTGTAGACCTGCACCAGGCTGGGAAGACTGAATCTGCAATAGGTAAGCAGCTTGGTTTGAAGAAATCAACTGTGGGAGCAATTATTAGGAAATGGAAGACATACAAGACCACTGATAATCTCCCTCAATCTGGGGCTCCACGCAAGATCTCACCCGTGGGGTCAAAATGATCACAAGACGGTGAGCAAAAATCCAGAACCACACGGGGGACCTATGTGAATGACCTGCAGAGAGCTGGGACCAAAGAACAAAGCCTACCATCAGTAACACACTACGCCGCCAGGACTCAAATCCTGCAGTGCCAGACGTGTCCCCCTGCCTTAAGCCAGTACATGTCCAGGCCGTCTGAAGTTTGCTAGAGAGCATTTGGATGATCCAGAAGAAGATTGGGAGAATGTCATATGGTCCAGGATGAAACCAAAATATAACTTTTTGGTAAAAACTCAACTCGTCGTGTTTGGAGGACAAAGAATGCTGAGTTGCATCCAAAGAACACCATACCTACTGTGGAAGCATGGGGGTGGAAACATCATGCTTTTGGGGCTGTTTTTTCTGCAAAGGGACCAGGACGACTGATCCGTGTAAAGGAAAGAATGAATGGGGCCATGTATCGTGAGATTTTGGAGTGTAAACCTCCTTCCATCAGCAAGGGCATTGAAGATGAAAACGTGGCTGGGTCTTTCAGCATGACAATGATCCCAAACACACCGCCCGGGCAACGAAGGAGTGGCTTCGTAAAAGCATTTCAAGGTCTGGAGTGGCCTAGCCAGTCTCCAGATCTCAAACCCCATAAAAAATATTGGAGAGGAGTTGAAAGTCCGTGTTGCCCAGCAGCAGCCCCAAACATCACTGCTCTAGAGGAGATCTTGCAATGGAGGAATGGCCAAAATACCAGCAACAGTGTGTGAAAACCTTGTGAAGACTTACAGAAAACATTTGACCTCTGTCATTGCCAACAAAGGTATATAACAAAGTATTGAGATAAACTTTTGTTATTGACCAAATACTTATTTTCCACCATAATTTGCAAAAAAATGTTCATAAAAAATCCTACAATGTGATTTTCTGGATATATTTTTTTCTCATTTTGTCTGTCATAGTTGAAGTGTACCTATGATGAAAATTACAGGCCTCTCTCATCTTTTTAAGTGGGAGAACTTGCACAATTGGTGGCTGACTAAATACTTTTTTGCCCCACTGTACATATTACCTAAATTACCTCGACTAACCTGTGCCCCCGCACATTGACTCTGTACCGGTACCCCCTGTATATAGCCTCGCTACTGTTATTTAACTTCTGCTCTTTAATTATTACATTTGAATTTTTTGACTTATCTATTTTTGACTTAACACTTTTCTTAAAACGACCTTGTTGGTTAAGGGCTTGTAAGTAAGCATTTCACTGTAAGGTCTACTACTACACCTGTTGTATTCGGCGCATGTGACAAATTAATTTGATTTGATTCCCTACACAGTGTAGTACTTTTTACCAGAGCTCTGGGTGYCATTTGAGACACAGACATACAGGACATGTCACTTAAAAAACAAGGTTAAATTACAACGCCAACCGTGCTTCCAAGGGAAGAAATATGTCGGAGGGTAATTGGAGAGTAAGTCGTGTCGGTTCCAATCAGCCCATTGGCTGTGGCCAGTAGGAAGAGAACTGAAATCTCCTCCTGTGGATTATACTGATTGGTTGTGATTATCCAGAGGTGACACTGTGATCGATGACCTTCTCTAATGCTAAGCATTCTGGGTCTTCCACTGCCAATTAACCATGCTGCCGAGGTTTTACAACACACGCAGTCGTAAAGAGTGCTCACGACAGGTCAAAGCAATTTAGTCCAAGATTTGTGTGACACACATCTGCCTCGAACTGGCCTCTCTTTTGAATGACAACGGAAAAGACTGGCTAGAAGTGACTGTAATGCCAGTCGTCCCATCCCCCATAATCCATTCTGTTATGGGCTGCATGTGGTTCTGATGGGTTAGTTCTGTAATTCGCCCTATCAGGGCTTAGGAGACTCTAAGAAGAACCGGCTCTTCCTTTTCCTTGGAGAAGAACGAAACAAACACCAACTTGATTGACACATGAGACCAATGCTCCCTCCTTGGGACAGCCACACAGAAGATATATCAGCCCGCACAGAGAAGCACGAGATTGAACTTCCCGCAACTTTCTAGAGTTTTCCTCCTTAGTTAACACTATCAATGTTTCCCTTCACTGTGGGCAATTGGGATCGAATCAACGCAATATTAGCCACTTTCAACGCAACATAGCGAAACAAAACGAACTATGCAAGAGATTTTGTTGTAGGCAGAATACATCGGAGTAGGATTCTATTGCTTTGCCACGTACATACGACTCAGCCTTACTCTACACAGCATGAGTAGATGTGAGTAGATTTGTTTTCAGATCAAAGTGAGAGCTGCATGTAGCCACGTGTGCACATTTTGTTCATATCCTTTGCTAGTTAATGAGTTATTAGCTCAGTTATAGATCATTTGTAGTCAGCAATAGGGGAGGGATTGCTTCCTACAAGAGCACAAATCGTGTACATTTCTAGACATCTTCGAAAAGTCAGTCAGGAAAATAGCTTTTTATATGTCTTAAAGGGGCAGTGTTGTATTTTGAGACAGGCTTGAATAAGCTAAGTAGCCAATAGGCAGAGGGCAGCATCATTTGTCTGATTCTCTGTAATAATGGTATGGGAATAATAATGTATTGTATTTTGTAAAGTAGCTTCTTGCATCAAACAACACAACAACATKTTCAGTCATAGAACAGCCWATTTCCATGTTAAAATGTTACGGGATGCATTTTCTCCATTGTTTTTGATGGTAGCCCACTCTGGTAGGCCTACATTATGGTCAAATAGCCACAGTAGCCTACTTGGCCACTGTTAAAACGAACTTAAAGCGGGTACAGCCTCAGTGTTCACAGTCAACGCGCACCGGATGTTGTACAGAATCTTCACAATGTTCAACTTCGCGCTCAGCAAACAGGAAATTTGCTCAGTGCGGGATTTTGTTGTGGAGGGAACATCGCATGAGACTCAAGCCATATCTCCACTTCACTTCCACAATGTATTGCTACAGAAAGGAGCAAATGGACGTTGCATTTTGCTGGCGCTCCCCGTGTATTGGTAGCCTGAAGGACCCATTACACTGTAACCTGAGCTATGGCGAGAGACCGAGTAGAGCAGGAGCTGAGCTGTATACAAACAGCTGATTCAGCCACCTGGGAGCCAAACATCTTGGCTTATTTCTGTAATACTCCTCCTTGATCCTAAACAACTTGGATTTATACCCTGTTTGCAGAGCTCCAGCCACGCGCGAAAAACTGCACCGTGTGCACTGGGAAACGAGTGTCCGCTCAAACGGCAAGGTCGGTTTGTGATCACACAACTAGCAGCAACTGAATCTCTGATCTCCCCATCCCAAGGCCCCTGTTCAAGGCATTAAAAAAAAACATCTGACGTTTTAAAACGGCGAACGGAAAAATTTGTGTTCTCATTGGAAAGTTCAGGCAGTACCCTCCTCCGTTTCTAGAGCGCCATCGCCCATTTCGTGTCTACCGAACACGACCCAGGGTAGGCTAGCGAGGGACTCCGCCCCCCTGCTATGAACGACAGCGACTAGCGACCAGACTAGCATGCACAGAGGCTTTTCCCTTCATAGTGCACTACTTGTCACCAGGGCCGGTCAGCAGTAGTGCTCTATATAGGGAACAGGGTGCCAGATGGGACACAGCCAGTAACTCATGCCAATTGACTGGTGAAGGGGAGGACGGGCAGGCAGGCGAGAAGGCGAGAAGGTGAATAATTGAACAGCTCTACTTTAGGTTGTGTAGTAATGTTCCTGTCTCACAAAAACCCTGGAGTGGATCTACCGTGGATCTGATTCATGCAAGCGTCACTGAATAATGAATGAGTGGAACAACATGGAACTGTGGAAATGTGACCTTTGTGAATACGCCAGATGGCAGAGAGCAAGAGAATAGCACACAGAGCTGTGGTGTGGAAAGGCCCGGTCCACGGGGGTTCAGAGTTAAAGAGGCCATTTGAAAGGAACACAGCTTTCTCACCCAGAGAGGCAGAGAGACACACACACATATGCAAGCGCACGTGAGCACAGAGCGAATTCACTATGCATGCACGCAAGCTCATACACACGTGCACGCACACAGACATACTCGGTGTGAATTCACCACGCACATACAAGCGCACACACACACACACACACACACACACACACATACAAGCGCACACACACACACACACTCTCTCTTACCCGTGACCAGCTCCCTCACTTCAGCGTCCACAGTCTTCCTCAGCAGTCTGAGCAGAGCGGGGACGCCACCTGCGTTTCTCACGGCCACCTTGTTGTCGTCCGTAGCTTTCCCGTAGACCAGGTTCCTCAGAGCACCACAGGCGTTCCTCTGGACCTCTAGGGTTTTGTGATCTAGTAGGTCCACCAAGTGCTTGATGCCCCCTAGACGGCACACCTGCAGAGGTGGGGTTATGGAGTGTCATTAAGAATGCCCTGAACACAAACGGATTGGATTCCACAGCAAACAGGGGGAATATTCTAAGGTGGATGGATATTATAAGGTAAGATGATGGTCTCCATTACAAAATCTAGGCTTTGAATTTATTGATGTAGCTAAGCCGGGATGCGGAGAGAATAGCTTTCTTCATACCAGATGAAGGAAATATGGAAAATGTCATGCACATCTTTAGTGTTCACATAGAATGCCTAAACTATAGGGTGGATACAAGGTCTGAAACTCATAGTGCAAGTACTGCAGTAACTTAAAGAGATGAAGTAAACAACAGCATTCTCATGCATCTTTCGACGTATGAATAGATTTCAACGTGTTGACTTTCTGCACCTGTGGGAAAGAAGAAAATAAAACACATCTGCAGAGCTGACAGTTGCCTCTTATCAAAACCTAGAAAAGACTCAATGTTCTTTCCTTGAAATACTTGAAATGGGTGTCTTCGTAATGTATGAGTGTGTGACCGAGAGAGAGAGAGAGTGAGAGAGACAGAACACACACAGAAAGAGATACTGTGTGTGTGTGTGTGTGTGTGTGTGTGGTGTGTGTGTGGTGTGTGTGTGTGTGTGTGTGTGTGTGTGTGTGTGTGTGTGTGGTGTGTGTGTGGTGTGTGTTGTGTGTGTGTGTGTGTGTGTGTGTGTGTGTGTTTGTCTTAATAAAAAATAAAAAGTAATTCTTCATTGTGTGTGCGCGTGCGTGCGTGTCTGTGGCTGTGTGCTTTTGGTTTTACTATCCTTCTTGGGACCAATAGTCGAGCCCCGGCCTGTTCCCCCCGCTACCATCTCGAAGGCGGAGACAGGTGCATCAAAGCTGGGACCGAGAGACTGATAAACAGCTTCTACCTCCCGGCCATCTGACTGATGAAGAGGCACCACTAGGCACCCTCCACCCTGCCCTAAACCTCAGACACTGTCATTAGCCAGCTACCACCCGGTACTCTACACTGCACCTTAGAGACTGCTGCCTTATGTACATAGTCATGGAACACTGCTCACTTTAATCATGTTTACACACTGTTTTACCCACTTCCTATGTATATACTCTATTCTAGTCATGGCTCATCCTATATAACTATTGATGTACACACCTTTTCTATTTACATACATATACTGTATATTTCCTGCAATTGTATCCATTTTGCTATGGGGTTTTGTAGTGTATTCATATACTGGAATCTCGGCAAAGCTCATGCTAATATATCTACTGCTGTACATTGAACTTTAGTTACACTGTTTATACACTCCGCCACATATGTATTCATATACTGGATTCTCGGCAAAGCTCATGCTAATATATCTACTGCTGTACTTATCATTCCTAGTAGGTCTAGTGTAAATTCATCCAGTGTAGATACATATAGACTGCATTTGGATCACTGTTGCAGTGCTATTTGGGTTGTTAAAATTGGATTCGTTTAGACATTTCTTGATTTCCTGTTGTTCTTTCTGCTTTTTTATTTGTATTGATTATTTGTGTACCTGTTTGACATTTTCCTGCATTGTTAGGAGCTAGTAACATACTGTAAGAGTTAGTAACATACTGTAAGAGTTAGTAACATACTGTAAGCGTTAGTATCATCCTGTAAGCGTTTCGCTGCACCCGCTATAACATCTGCTGAACTGTGTGACCAATAAACTTAGATGAATAGATTTATTTTTTACGTCCTCACAAGGATAGTAAAACAAGGAACATTTTGGACAAGTCAGGACATTTCGCCAGTCCCCATAAGGAAAAAGGCTATTTTAGGCTTAAGGGTTAGATTTAGGGTTACAATTAGGGTTAGTGGTCAAGGTTAGGGCTATGGGTTAGGTTAAAGGTTTAGGGCTATGGGTTAGGGTTAGGTTAAAGGTTTAGGGCTATGGGTTAGGTTAAAGGTTTAGGGTTATGGGTTAAGGTTAGGTTAAAGGTTTAGGGCTATGGGTTAGGGTTAGGCTAAAGGTTTAGGGCTATGTGTTAAGGTTAGGTTAAAGCGTTTAGGGCTTATGGTTAGGGTTAGGTTAGTTAGAAGGTTTAGGGCTATGGGTTAGGGTTAGGTTAAAGGTTAGGGCTATGGGTTAGGTTAAAGGTTTTAGGGCTATGGGTTAGGTTAAAGGTTAGGGCTAGGGTTAGGTTAAAGGTTTAGGGCTATGGGTTAGGATAAAGGTTTAGGGCTATGGGTTAGGTTAAAGGTTTAGGGCTATGGGTTAGGGAAAATAGGATTTTGAATGGGAATCAATAGTTTGGTCSCCACAAGGATAGTAAAACAAACGTGTTAGTGTGTGTGTGCGGTAAAGTGTGTGTTTCTCACTATAGGTTAAGTGCTATGAAGCCCCTGCTGATTCTGAGATCAGCTTTTTCAGCCGATGACTCCGGCAGCAGTACCAGCACCCTGTTGAGCCGTGAAAATCCAGAGGGAGCTGGAGGGGAATGGAGTGGTAAGCCCAACCCACCCCAGTCAGGGAGAGAGAGAGAGACAGAAGGAGAGAGCCTCTGCAAAAACAGTCCTCTCACTCCCTGGGGGAATCTCAATTGTATTTCCTTGATTCCTCGCATCTGCTCTGCTTACCTCCTCCTTATAACGCATCAGAGAAGATCCGATAGAAGCCTCCTTTGTACTTTGAGATGAAGACGAGGAGAGAGGACGTGAGGAATCGAGGAAATTCAGGTGAGATTCACCCCCTTCGGGATGGGCAGCACGTCACAGCGAACTGCAATCTGGGCACTGATGAAGGATATGTGGAGCAGGGGAGAGCGGTGGTGCATACGTACCTCAGCCTTGACTCGATTATCTCCGAAGCACAGGTGCTGCAGGTATGCGGCGGCGTTGGCCTGCACCGAGGGGAACTGGTGCTGCAGCATATGAATCACCTCAGGCAGCTCAGGGTCACGCCACGCAAACTCCCTGGAACACAGACACAGAAAGAGAGATATCAGACACACAGACAGACAGGGAGACGTAGAGACAGGGAGACCGAGGGAAAGAGAGACAGGTGGACAGAAAGGCAGGGAGAAAGAGAGACAGAGAGAGGGATAGGGGACAGAGAGACCGATAGACAGGGGAACAGAGGGATAGGGGGATAGAGAGACAGGGGGACAGACACACACACAAACACGAACATATCACTATGATGACATCACGCAACAACTATTCCCCCTTACCACAGGGCTGGGACACTGCAATAAGGAAATGACATCAACGGCTATTTACACTCCAGGATTATTGCTTTTCTCCCAATATAAAGGAAGATACTTCACTGGGGGAGTTTCATTTGGAAGACTCTAAAAGGTATGTCTTGCCTTGTGGACAATCACTGCCATGAGCTTCTCCCRGTTAATAGAGCTTCATTCATTTCATCTGCAAGGCCCATATCAATGACGTCTACTAGAATTTTCTACTGGAATCCATGAACCTTACGACAAGAGAAAAGCATAGATTACAAAGTCTGCGTCTATTTCAGCGYGTGTGTTTCACGTTGGCTTTCTGACAAACGGAGGAAACGGAGGAAACGAAAGAAATGGAAGTGAGACAGTAGCAACGTGAGGTACACCACGTCCTCATCGTGACAGACTTGTATTGATGTCTGAGGCGCAGGCTGTAATGCTCCTTGCATCGGTGTGTGCCACATGAAGCAAGACACCAATCAAATCAAATACTATTATAATCTAAACGACCCTGGAGGGGAGGGGCACAAACAGACAATACCAACCCCCTGGCTACATTTCCCCTGGTACGGAGTTGAGACCCAGTTGATGCAGGAACATGTTTCTCTCAGACTCTTTTAGCCCCGCCTCGGAATATGTCCCAGATGGCACCCTATTCCCTTTATAGTGCACTAGTAGTGACAAAAGTAGTGCAATATATAGGGAATAGGGTGTCATTTGGGGCGCACACCGATCTGACCTCAGTGCAACACAGACTTTGCTACCGCTCTCAGCTAGAGCAACACACAGGGGTGTGAACAGCGCTCCCTACGTGCCGGGTGAGGGGTTTGGTGCTCCGGGTCAAAAAACATAGTACACATGCCTCCGTAGCAAGAGCAGACGCAGCAGTCCACTGAATCTGAGGGTCCATTGTAGAGTGGTACGTGTAGCCGTGTAGCTTAATGGCTAAGGCTCTGGATGTCTGCCCAGGGAGGCTTTCTGTTTGACTAGTAAGAGGACACTAATGTTGACCCAGCACTATATAGGAGCCCAGTAAGCACTGTTAGTGCCAGTGGGTCATATTCAGTAGGTACCAAACGGAAGCAAACGGGCCGAAACGGGGAGGGATCTACCGGGATTCATCCAATAAGAAACCAAAGTTTATGTTTTGTTTTTGCTGTAGAACGTTTTGCTACGGTGTGCAGTCATGAATACGACCCTAGTGCTTATTGACCTGCTTACCTTGGGTCCTTCTGGATGCTGTCTATGGAGGGCGAGCGGGTGGTCCCGTCGTCCATGACGACTGGCTGCCGGGCGTAATTGCCCTCAGAGGGCCGGTACTGGGCAGAGCGGTAGGGCTCGGCGTACGAGGCTGTCGAGTTCAGAGCATAGTTGCTTCTTTGGTACGTCATGGCATTGCGCTGGCTGGAGGTCCTCTGGAGGGTCCCCACACCTGGAAAGACAAAGGAAAACAATTCAGATTGATTTGAACAGGGGGACAGAGGGGGACACACCAGCTTCCAGACCTATACTTCACTAGACCTGCCTGAGTTAGCGAAGAGTAGCAGTGTTGTTCAAACTTCTTCACCTAGACTCAGAGTATGTGTCCCAAATCGTACCCTAATTCCTTTATAGTGCACTACCGTTGACAACGGCCCATAGGGCTCTGGTTAAAAGTAGTGCAATATATAGGGAATAGGGTGCAATTTGAGACACACACAGAGACGTGTTGACCACAAGATGTTGGTGGCACCTTAATTGTTGAGGACGGRCTCGTGGTAATGGCTGGAGCAGAATGGTATCAAATCCATCAAAGACATGGTTTCCATGGTTTCCATGTGTTTGATGCCATTCCATTTGCTCCATACCAGCCATTATTATGAGCCGTCCTCCCCTCAGCACCCTCCACTGGTGTTGACTGGAGTATTTAGTGTTATATTAGGATCCCCATTAGCTACAGCCAAAGCTACTCTTCCTGGGGTCCACACAAAACATAAAACATCACATAATACACAACATTAATAGTCAATTACAGCTGAAGGACAGAAGTACATAAAATTACATAATACATAACATTAATAGACAGGTACAGAACCACATACTGTACATTTAAAATAAGAATAACACACTTTCATATTCTTATGCCTTAGCAATCCATACAACATGTACTCATAATAACAGCTACACTGCAGCCATCCATTTTCTAACATTTACTTACTGTTMAACTTGTAGGTCCTGATCCTAATCTCTCAGAACCAGTTGTTCTGTAAACACTAGGATGACTTTCACAACATTAAGAGCCACCTGTGTCCTTGGTTCTCCCATTTGACGTCAAGTCTATTAATAATAATGTGATTCATAGATGTTATGGAATGCAAGTGCAACGAAAACAATGGAAATGCAACAATTCCTCCAGCTAAGGCTTCAACCACAGTTTTCACCCTAGCAACTGTGCTATTCCGTTCATAAATGAGCTACAGATGGAGTTTTCTCCCCGTTAACGGCTTTAATTTAATCCCTTACCTCAGCAACCGCGTTGAAGTTTCCTCCAGATAAAGTTTGAATTTAATCCTTCACTTTAGCTACGTACGTGGACTTTTTAGAGATCCATCACTCCAACAGAATCATAATTATCATCAGATGGGCTTCACTTATGTCCGTCTTCACGTCTAGGTATTTTTATTTAACCTTTATTTTGACAGGAAGTCGATGCTGAGATCAAGGTCTCTTTTCCAGGAGAAGCCCTGTATAGCACCACACCACACATCAAAATACAATAAACTACACATTCATATACACATCAAAATACACGGTATTATATGCAACAATACATGAAAAGTTCAACACAATCATAAGAAACAGACACATTCTTCAGTGAAAAGGTTTTCTGAAAACTGTCTGAAATGCCCTAGAGGCACCAATTCCTCCAATTTGAAAGTGTATTGTAAGATAATTCCACACGTAAGGTGCAAGGAAATTAAAGTCTGATTTACCTAACTCTCTAGACACCAAAGGAGTCTTCAGAGCTAACCAACCCTGTGAACGGGCTTGATGACTTGTCATTTTCAATCCTAACAGTGATGTTAGGTAAGATGGGAGTGTTCGGTGTGATCTACGTGACTTCAAAGAGGTCCAGCCAACATGTTGGTAAAGAATACAGTGAAGAGTAATAAAACAGTGAAGGGCACTATGAAAATCCAAGAGTGTAAGAGAAGAGGCAGCTGCAATAGTATCATAATCAAGAACAGGTAGAAAAGTTGACCGCAAAATCTGATTCCTAGAGACAAGATTTGTCTCTGTAAAAAAAGCCCACTTTAAATCTTACGTTTCTTAACAAAATCTGATTCCTAGAGAGACAAGATTTGTTTCTTAACAAGCTCAGTCGTATCTCTTTATAAACGGTAAATCATTGTCAATGTATACGGGGACTCGTTTGATTATAGAACCATCCCATAAGTGATCCATCTGAGACAATCTTACGAGAACTTGAAGTATGTGTTTTAAATCAGTAAAAACCTTGTCACAGCCAGGTCAGCAGTCGGGCAATTGCTTACATGATAGTATTATCCACATATAGAAGAAATTCAAATGTTTTACCAGATTAACCAATATAGTGTAATGTGTTCCAGTCTACCACCTGTAAAGGGTTAGCTAAGATATAGTGTAATGTGTTACAGTCTACCACCCGTAAAGGGTTAGCTAAGAAATATAGTGTATGATGTCCAGTCTACCACCCGTAAAGGGTTAGCTAAGATATAGTGTAATGTGTTACAGTCTACCACCCGTAAAGGGTTAGCTAGATATAGTGTAATGTGTCCAGTCTACCACCCGTAAAGGGTTAGCTAAGATATAGTGTAATGTGTTACAGTCTACCACCGTAAAGGGTTAGCTAAGGTAGTGTAATGTGTTACAGTCTACCACCCGTAAAGGGTTAGCTAAGATATAGTGTAATGTGTTACAGTCTACCACCCGTAAAGGGTTAGCTAAGGTGTAGTGTAATGTGTTACAGTCTACCACCCGTAAAGGGTTAGCTAAGGTATATGTAATGTGTTACAGTCTACCACCCGTAAAGGGTTAGCTAAGATATAGTGTAATGTGTTACAGTCTACCACCGTAAAGGGTTAGCTAAGTGATAGTGTAATGTGTTACAGTCTACCACCGTAAAGGGTTAGCTAAGATATAGTGTAATGTGTTACAGTCTACCACCTGTAAAGGGTTAGCTAAGGATGAGTGTAATGTGTTACAGTCTACCACCCCGTAAAGGGTTAGCTAAGGTATAGTGTAATGTGTTACAGCTACCACCGTAAAGGGTTAGCTAAGGTGTAGTGTAATGTGTTACAGTCTACCACCCGTAAAGGGTTAGCTAAGATATAGTGTAATGTGTTACAGTCTACCACCCGTAAAGGGTTAGCTAAGGTATTGTAATGTGTTACAGTCACCACCCGTAAAAGGCAGGTTAGCTAAGATATAGTTGTAATGTTTTACAGTCTACCACCCGTAAAGGGTTAGCTAAGTATAGTGTAATGTGTTACATCTACCACCCGTAAGCTTAGCTAAGTATAGTGTAATGTGTTACAGTCTACCACCCGTAAAGGGTTAGCTAAGATATAGGTGAATGTGTTACAGTCTACCACCCGTAAGGTTAGCGTAAGTATAGTGTAATGTGTTACAGTCTACCACCCGTAAAGGTTAGCTAAGATATAGTAGTAATGTGTTACAGCTACCACCCGTAAAGGGTTAGCTAAGGTATAGTGTAATGTGTTACAGTCTACCACCCGTAAAGGGTTAGCTAAGTATAGTGTAATGTGTTACAGTCTACCACCCGTAAAGGGTTAGCTAAGATATAGTGTAATGTGTTACAGTCTACTACCCCCGTAAAGGTTAGCTAAGATATAGTGTAATGTGTTACAGTCTACCACCCGTAAAGGGTTAGCTAAGGTATAGTGTAATGTGTTACAGTCTACCACCCGGAAAGAGGTTAGCTAAGATATAGTGTAATGTGTTCAGTCTACCACCCGTAAAGGGTTAGCTAAGTATAGGATGTAATGTGTTACAGTCTACCACCCTAAAGGTTAATTAGCTAAGGTATAGTGTAATGTGTTACAGTCTACCACCCGTAAAGGTTAGCTAAGATATTAGTGTAATGTGTTACAGTCTACCCCCCGTAAAGGTTAAGCTTAACGATATAGTGTAAATGTGTTTCTGCTTTTATCACCACAGTAAAGGTTAGCAGATAGCTGTAATGTGTTCAGTCTACCCCCGTAAAGGTTAGCTAAAAGAATATAGGTGTAATGTGTTACAGTCTACCACCGTAAAGGGTTAGCTAAGGTGTAGTGTAATGTGGTACAGGCTACCACCCGTAAAGGGTTAGCTAAGGATATAGTGTAATGTGTTACAGTCTACCACCCGTAAAGGGTTAGCTAAGTGTAGTGTAATGTGTTACAGTCTACCACCCGTAAAGGGTTAGCTAAGGTATAGTGTAATGTGTTACAGTCTACCACCGTAAAGGGTTAGCTAAGATATTAGTGTAATGTGTTACAGTCTACCACCGTAAAAGGTTAGCTAAGGTGTAGTGTAATGTGTTACAGTCTACCACCCGTAAAGGGTTAGCTAAGGATAGTGTAATGTGTTACAGTCTACCACCTGTAAAGGGTTAGCTAAGGTGTAGTGTAATGTGTTACAGTCTACCACCCGTAAAGGGTTAGCTAAGGTATAGTGTAATGTGTTACAGTCTACCACCTGTAAAGGGTTAGCTAAGGTGTAGTGTAATGTGTTACAGTCTACCACCCGTAAAGGGTTAGCTAAGATATATGTAATGTGTTATAGTCTACCACCCGTAAAGGGTTAGCTAAGGTTTTAATGTGTTACAGTCTACCACCCGTAAAGGCTTAGCTAAAGTATAGTGTAATGTGTTACAGTCTACCACCCGTAAAAGGTTAGCTAAGATATAGTTAATGTGTTACAACCTACCACCCGTAAATGTAGCTAAGGTATAGTGTAATGTGTTTACGTCTACCACCCGTAAAGGTTAGCTAAGATATAGTGTAATGTGTTACAGTCTACCACCCGTAAAGGGTTAGCGAAGGTATAGTGTAATGTGTTACAGTCTACCACCCGTAAAGGCTTAGCTAAGATATAGTGTAATGTGTTACAGTCTACCACCCGTAAAGGGTAGCTAAGGTATAGTGTAATGTGTTACAGTCTACCACCCGTATAAGGGTTAGCTAAGGTAGTAGTGTAATGTGTTACAGTCTACCACCCGTAAAGGGTTAGCTAAGATAGTGTAATGTGTTAAGTCTACCACCCGTAAAGGTTAGCTAAGATATAGTGTGTAATGTGTTACAGTCTACCACCCGTAAAGGTTAGCTAAGTATAGTGTAATGTTTACAGTCTACCACCCGTAAAGGTTAGCTAAGATATAGTGTAATGTGTTACAGTCTACCACCCGTAAAGGGTTAGCTAAAGTATAGTGTAATGTGTTACAGTCTACCACCCGTAAAGGGTTAGCTAAGATATAGTGTAATGTGTTACAGTCTACCACCCGTAAAGGTTAGCTAAGATATAGGTTAATTGTGTTACAGTCTACCACCCGTAAAGGGTTAGCTAAGATATAGTGTAATGTGTTACAGTCTACCACCCGTAAAGGGTTAGCTAAGATATAGTGCGTGTCCTCTGGACTTATTCATAAAATGAATAAATTCCCCTTGATATGGAGTTTCCTCCGGTTCTTGCGGATTTTTCTCCGGTTCTCTTACGGAGTTTCCTCCGGTACTCTTACGGAGTTTCCTCCGGTTCTCTTACGGAGTTTCCTCCGGTTCTCTTACGGAGTTTCCTCCGGTTCTCTTATGGAGTTTCCTCCGGTTCTCAGAAACTTGTTTTGCCTTTCCATTTTCATTCCCCGCACCACACCCACCCAGCAGCATCCACCAGTCAAACACAAAATAAGAATACACTTTCATACACTTCTATTAAACGTTGCTCTCCTGAATAACAGTAAGCTTACCAGAGTACCTGGCATTATTTCCTCGTACCCCTGCACAACGACTCGCTACTGGTACCCCGTGTATATAGCCAAGTTATCGTTAGTCATTGTGTATTTATTATTACTTTTATTATTACGTGTTTTACTTTGCTATTATTTCTCCATTTTCTTTCTCTCTGCATTGTTGGGACGTAAGCATCTCACGGTTAGTCCACACGTGTTGTCTACAAAGCACGTGACAAATCAAATGTGATTTCTTTTGAGACTATCACATCGCATTACGGAGGAGTACCTCCTTACTCTACCGAGGTCGTTGCTTACAATCGCTTCCTCTCAGCAGGCCCTGATATCCTGATGCCAAAGGCACATCTTATCTTGAACTTTAACCCAAACACCAGATGTGCTACAGAGGGACATGCTACTGCAATTTAGGTCAGAGATGTTGTGCTGTGATGTGCGTTTTTTCTTTAAAGCTACTTTTGCTGCTTGCTTGAGTGATTTGAAATGGCAGGGAGTTCTATGCTATCATGGCTCTATATATATATGTTCTATAGCCACATTTTCCATAACCAAATCCAGCTTAGGTCTACAGCTTAAGGAATGATTAGTACGAAATACTATGCTCTTAGTCTTCGATATATTCAGGACTAGTTTATGGCTTCCCACCCATTCTGAAACTAACTGCAACTCTTTGGCATAGGGTGTGGCAGAGGGCGTAAAGCCGTAACACGTCCGTTTTTCCGCTAACAGATTATGGTCAATAGTATCAAAGGTTACACCGAAATCTAACAGTACAGCTCCCACCATCTTCTTATTAAACCATTTATTTCAGCAGGTATTCGTGCCAGTGCAGTACATGTAGAACGCCCTTTTCTATAGGACTGCTAAAGGTCTGTTTGTTCATAGATAAATAACATTGTATCTGATCAAACACAATTATTTCCAACATTTTGCTAAGAGTTGGCAGTAGTCTTATTGGTCTGCTGATAGAACCAGAAAAGGGAGCTTTACCATTCTTGGGTAGCAGAATGACATTAGCTTCCCTCCAGGTCTGAGGGAAAACTTTTTTCTCCGAGCTCATCTTGAAGATGTGAGAAATAGGAACGGCAACATATTCCGCCAACATCCTCAGCAGCTTCCCATCTAAGTCGTCAATACCAGGTTTCTAATTATTGAGGGCCAGCCACAATGTTTTATCCACTTCCCCGCTAACTTTATGAAATGTTAATTGCCATTGCTTTTCTTGGCATTTTATGCATGCATATGATGGCCAACAGTTTGTTGTTGGCATTTCATGCCTGAGTTTGCCAATGAAGTAGTTTTCAAAATAATCGGTCACATCAAAGAGTTTTGTGATGAACGAGTCATCTGATTCAATAAAAAACAGTGTTGAATTTGTCTTTCTGCCCATCATTTCATTTCAAGTTCTCCAAAGCTTTTTTTCCCCCATCATAATTTAAATAATTTAGTTTCTTCTTCTTTATGTTGAGTTTAGTCACATCATTTCTCAATTTGCAGTAAGTCAGCAAGTCAGATGTGCAGACACTCATTACCCACTCCTTTTGCTTCCTTCTCATTCAACCATACAGTTCTTCAGCTCCTCATCGACCCACGGTGCCTTAGCAGTTCTAACAGTCACTTTCTTAATAGGTGCATGTTCATCAATAGCTGGAAGGAGCAATTTCATAAATGCTTGAAGTGCAGCGTCTGGATTCTCCTCATTACACACATCAGACCCATCCATCTTCTTTATATCTTCAGCATAGGAATCACTACCACACTTTTAGTATGATCTCTTATACACTATTTTAGGCCCTGCCTTTGGAACTTTGGCTTTTCTGGATAAAGCTATTATATTGCGGTTACTACATCCAACGAGTGTGGATACATCTTCAGGACAAAGTTCTGCAGAATTAGTACAAATATAATCAATACACATGGATGATATAGTTCTTGGACTGTTTGTAAACACCCCGGTAGCTTGATTAATAACCTGAACTCGATGACAGGCGTTGGTTACAGTGAGCTTCTTCTTTACGAGCGGACAACTCAATGAGAAGCAGTCWATATTCAGGTCACTCAGAAAAGAGACCTGTCTGTTAACATSACATACACTATCAAGCGTTTCACACKTATTATCCAAATACTGACTGTTTGCATTTGGCAGGCCGATAGCAGCACCCCAAAAKAATAAGCTTTAGATGTGGCAGGTGAACCTGCAACCAACCACAACACTTCGACAACCTTTGGCGTAAGATCTCCTCTGAGGTTCACAGGAATTTGGCTCTGAAAACATACAGCGACACCATATGCATTCCTGTCTCTTCTATAGATGTTATTTCCCTCTATTGCTACTGCTGTGTTGTCAAAGGAATTATCAAAGTGAGTCTCAGCGATGGCTAATATATGAATGTTATCTGCGGTTAGCAAGTTATTGATTTCATGAACCTTATTTCTTAGGCTGCCTATTTTAATATGGGCTCTTTTTAGCCATTTCCTGGGTAGCTTATCAGAGATAAGCATCAAGTGGGAAACCACAAACAAAGCAAGCCTCAATCCGGGTGCGAGGCTTAGGCTATGAACCCCTCTGCTTGGTTCTCTCACCCCTTTCAGGCTTTTGGGTGGGAGGGTGGACAACGAGCCTGTCGTAGCAGATGTAAGCAATGTCCCCACGCTCTCTGTCAGCTTTAATGGCTGGGACCAGTTCTCTTCGCCTCTGGCGCACAGTTTCAGAGTAGTCGTCGTTGAGGACGATGTCGGTTCCTCTCAAGATCTTGGCACTGTCCATAACAGCCACCTTGTCTTTGTACCTCAGGAACTTTAGCACTATCGACCTGGGTCTGTCACCTGGATAGGTTTTTCAATCCTGTGGGCGCACTCCACCTCAATCTTCTTATGATCTATCGGCAGCTCTTCAATCATTTTCCTCACTTTCACCTCAGACTCCGTCCAGGTCTCGTTTGGAGACTCTGGGATTCCATCCACAACAATGTTATTTTGCCTTGATTGTCCATCTAGTTAAGCCTGTATCCCTGTCATTACTAACATCGATTCACCGACAGTGTTGATGTCTTTCCTCGTGGACTGACAGTTAATTGTCATGCTGCTGCAGTCCTTTTTCAACTCATCAAGCTGAAAACACACAAAGGCTTTTTCACTCAAACAGCAATTCCTCCAATCTGGTTCCACTTAACGACGAGGGTAAAACAGCACTCCCATGATTCCACACTATATAAGTCTCCTTCTTCAAAGGAACTGTTTATTTATTTTTTTAAAGAGGTAGGATTAAGCCAGCCAGATCCTGCAGGTTTTCACAGGGCTGCAGWCTTGTAGTAGGTGATCCAGCAACACTCCTCTTCTTATCCCTCTCTCCTGTCTGCTTCAGCGTGGTCTGAGGCCAGCTCCACACAGTGCAGTGAGCCCGGCCAAGTGTCCGGCACAGGAATAGACACACACAGCCCTTCCTATCTAGGTGAAACCGCACCGGCTCTAACGCCAGCTAAGCTAACACATAAACACACCAACAGGACATCCTTCCTTCGAATCTTCCAGGCAATGGCAAATATTTAGTCGTTGAGCGTCTTGACTGTGTCTCTGTCCATAAAACAATGTATTTTCTGCCCCCTCTCTCCTCCTCGCGTTGTGATATTGTGACCTAGTTTCTCTCACAATATCACACACATAGACTGTCACACACACACATACACACTCACACAGCCTGGCCCTTGACCGCCTTCCTGCTCCGAGCAGCACACATAGCCCACGTGACAGCTTGACTGCTGCTCTCCTCTCCTCCAGTCACATTTCTATCCTAACATCCTGCAGGGACTGGGTCTGCATACGCTGCAAACACACACACACAAGGCACACATACGACACTCACAGTACACACACACACACACACACACAGTCCCTCCCACCAGAAACAGGACGTCAAATTGAAGCGGCCCTCCAAAAATCACATTTTTCACATCAATGCCCCGCTCTGCTTGGCAGTTCATAGGCCAGTCCAGACTCGCTGCCTTCAGGSTGTGCATACAGTGCATTCGGAAAGTATTCAGACCCCTTCACTTTTTCCACATTTTGTTACGTTACAGCCTTATTCTAAAATGGATTAAATCGTTTTTTTCCCCTCATCAATCTACACACAATACCCCATAATGACAAAGCAAAAACAGGTTTTTAGAAATATTTGCAAATGTATTAAAAACAAAAAACTGGAATATGACATTTACATAAGTATTGGCAGCGATAACAGTCTCCAGACTTCTTGGTTATGACACTACAAGCTTGGCACACCTGTATTTGGGGAGTTTCTCTCATTCTTCTCTGCAGAATCTCTCAAGCTCTGTCAGGTTGGATGGGGAGTGTTGCTGCACAGCTATTTTCAAGTCTCTCCAGAGGTGTTTGGTCGGATTCAAGTCTGAGAGACTGGTCCTGAAGCCACTCCTGCCTTGTCTTGGCTGTGTGCTTAGGGTTGTTGTTCCGTTAGAAGGGGAACCTTTGCCCCAGTCTGAGGTCCTGAGCGTTCTGGATCAGGTTTTCATCAAGGATCTCTCTGTCTTTCCCTCGATCCTGACTAGTTTCCCAGTCCCTGCCTCTGAAAAACATACCCACAGCAGGATGGCTGCCACCACCATGCTTCACCGTAGGGATGGTGCCAGGTTTCCTCCAGACGTGAAGCTTGGCATTCTGGCCAAAGAGTTCAATCTTGGTTTCATCAGAACAGAGAATCTTGTTTCTCATGGTCTGAGAGTCTTTATGTGCCCTTTGGAAAACTCCAAGCGGCTGTCCTGTGCCTTTTACTGAGGAGTGGCTTCTGTCTGGCCACTCTACCATAAAGGCCTGATTGGTGGAGTGCTGCAGAGATGGTTGTCCTTCTGGAAGGTTCTCCCATCTCCACAGAGGAACTCTAGAGCTCTGTCAGAGTGACCATAGGGTTGTTGGTCACCTCCCTGACCAAGGCCCTTCTCCCCCGATTGCTCAGTTTGTCCGGGCAGCCAGGTCTAGGAAGATCTTGGTGGTTCCAAACTTGATGTGTCGGTCCAAACTTCTTCCATTTAAGAATGATGGAGGCCACTATGTTCTTGGAGACCTTCAATGATGCATAAATGTTTTGGTACCCTTCCCCAGATCTGTGTCTTGACACAATCCTGTAGACAATTGCTTCGACCCCATGGCTTGGTTTTTGCTCTGACATGCACTGTCAACTGTGGGACCTTATATAGACAGGAGTGTGCCGTTTCAAATCATGTCCAATCAATTGAATTCACCACAGGTGGACTCCAATCAAGTTGTAGAATCATCTCAAGGATGATCAATGGAAACAGGATGCACCTGAGCTCAATTTCGAATCTCATAGCAAAGGGTCTGAATACTTAAGTAAATAAGATATTTCTAGTTTTTGCAATGATTTCTAAAAACCTGTTTTCACTTTGTCATGATGGGGTATTGTGTATAGATTGCTGAGAATTATATATATAAAAAAAATCAATTTTAGAATAAGGCTGTAACGTAACAAAATGTGGAAAAAGTCAAGATGTCTGAATACTTTCAGAATGCACTGTGGGTAATGGGGGAAACTCAACTGGCACACCGCAGAAAAAACTCCCACTGCAAATATCCGGAAATATCACTAAAACTCACATTTGTCTTTTCCTACCAGCACGGACTTTGCTGCCGGATGTTTTATTGAGGATTTGTTTACTTACTATGACTGTGATATGTGGTTGTCTCACCTTGCTATCTGAAAGGGATACTGCGAGATTTTGACAATTGACTACTTACTCAGAGTCAGATGAACCCGTGCATACYATTTCTATGTCTCTGCATGCAGTACCTGTAGACATGGTATCTACAGGTTTATTTGACTCTGGGTATGTAGAATAATCTTGCAGTATCCCTTCAGGATGAAAGGATGAGTTGCTCTGGATAAGGGCATCTGCTAAATGACTAAAATGTAAATATAGAAAAGTGTCCCTTAATCAACAAAGTTATACGTTATGTAACTACAGATCAATTCTCATAGTTTCTTAAGTAAACAAAACCTGGCTACAAGCCACCACTTTTAAAGTCTACTAAAATAATCTTATAGGGGGAAAAAAAAATACTCCATCTCTAAAATGCTACAAAATCAGCATTGATCAGTATTTGCATTCTCGTCGTACCCGAGTTCGGCAATGTTCTTTTTCTGCGCCAGGAATCAATATTGCCATTTAGCATAAATAACCCTCGTTCTCACTAGAAATACACCAGAAACACTGTAGATAAAGAATGTAGCCGGGGAAAAGGGCCATTCAAATGTAATTTTACACCGTAACAAAGAGTGCTTGGGGATGAGTTTTTTCTTCTTCTAATGAGGCCCAAACGTCCTTTTTTCTATTCCTCTCAATATAGCTGGGCGCAAGCACATTATGGGCCCTTATCGTTATCTGAGAGGCTTCTTCTGAGCATCAATACCATTTATTACTGGACTCATGGGTCAGGGAGGATCTCAGGTCTGCTGAATAGAGGATGCTGAATTGGGTGAGTGCTGGAGGACAATGGAGGACAATGGAGGGACGATGAGGAGAGAATGCTAACATCCAAACACAAACCGCTGGCAGTGGTTGCGTCCCAAATGGCACACTATTCTCTATGGACCCTGGTCAAAAGTAGCGCACTAAATAGGGTGCCATTTGGGGCACGTRCTGGGCATGCTGGGATAGCATGTCCTACTTTTAGGCCTGTGTGTGGACATCCTGCTGTCCCCTGGCCCCTCATCCCTCTTCTCATTATGAGTGTGACACACAGGTAATTGACTCTTTTGTGGCTTGAGTATCAGCCCATGCCTGTCTCCTCTCCTGTCTCAGCCCCATCTTTGACGGAGGAGGGAGGAAGGGAAGGATGGAGAGACAGGCTAGCATGCAGACTGTCTGGGCTGGATGGCTGTCTGGCTTGGGCACAAAGTGTTCCCGCGTGAGAGTGAGTGAGTGAGTGAGTGAGTGAGTGAGTGAGTGAGTGAGTGAGTGAGTGAGTGAGTGAGTGAGTGAGTGAGTGAGTGAGTGAGGTGAAGATGAGGTGAGTGAGTGTGAGGTTGAGTGAGACGGAGGAGTGATAGTGAGTGATAAGTGAGTGAGAGAGAGAGAGAGAGAGAGAAGAGAGAGAGAGAGAGAGAGAGAGAGAGAGAGAGAGAGAGAGAGAGAAGGAAGAAGAAGAGAGAGAGAGAGAGAGAGAAGAGAGAGAGAGAGAGGAGAGAGAGAGAGAGAGAGAGAGAGAGAGAGAGAGAGAGAGAGAGAGAGAGAGAGAGAGAGAGAGGAGAGAGAAGAGAAGAGAGAAGAGGAGAAGAAGAGAGAGAGAGAGAGAGGAGAGAGAGAGAGGAAGAAGAGAAGAAGAAGAAGAGAGAGAGAGAGAGAGAGAGAGAGAGAGAGAGAGAGAGAGAGAGAGAAGGAGAGGAGAGAGAGGAGAGAGAGAAGAGAGAGAGAGAGAGGAGATGAGAGAGAGAGAGAAGAAGAGAAGAAGAACAGAGAGAGAGAGAGAGAGAGCATCTGGGCTAGAGGGGGGCTCTAACATATATAAACTATGACAGAATCATTTTAAATGAAGGATACTGCTCTCTCCTCAACCTCTGTTTCTCACTAATGCTGCCTGTCTGTCCTCACTGCTGATCAAATCTGCTTATTAATGCCTTGACACCATAATGTTTGCATTAGTGTTCTCATCAGTGCACACAGAGATGACAATAGGGTTGCAAAATTCCAGGAACTCTCCCAAAATTCCCAGGTTTTCCAAAAATCCCAGTTGAAAGATTCTCGGAATTAGGAAGGAATAAACAGGAAATCCGGGAATCCTCCAACCAGGATTTCTGTGAAAGTTCCAGGAATTTTGCAGCCCTGGTCATGTGGTTACTGTACCTGAGGGCCCCCTGTAGATGGCGCTCTGCGAGGCATGGTTGAGGTCCACGGGGCCCTGGTGGCTGGGGCTGCGGTACAGGGGCCCATGGAAGGTTCTGTCCTCGTAAATGGGCGTGATGTGTCGGTCAGGGGACATGGCTGACCTCAGGTCCTGGCCCAGCTGGCTGTGYTGACTGGCGTACGAGCTCCGCATACCTAGAGGGATAGGGGAGGGAGGCGAGGGAGTGTAAGTCTGCATCCCAAATGGCAACTTATTCCTGATATAGTGCACTAGTTTTTGGGCCCTGGTCAAAAGTAGGGCACTATATAGGGGACATTGCCCAAGACAGTAKTACAAGTTCAGGGTTAGAGACTGCCACCGGCCTCGTGCATCTCCCAGTGTGTCACCCCTAATCACCATTAGCATCACACAGTGACAGCACTGGAGCTACTACACAGCAGCACACAGCACAGATAGGGATCCACTGTGATGATTCAGGCACTCTGGAATTGCTAGCGAGAGCTCAGAGAAAAACTCTGTGTTATCCGCGTTGGAGTTTGACATTTAAGCTGCTAAAGACTTAATTGAAATTAATTCATGGTTCATTTCCAATTCTGTGTAATGCTAAGGCAGTAGCTTTTTCAGTTTTTCATGCCACACCACCCCAGCTCTCATCTCCACCCTCTCTCTTAATGATTCAGCTTATTAGTAAACACACTCTCTTCTCTCTAGCAACTTAGCTGGGAAAATGTACTCTGAGCCATACTTCTCATTATACCTATCTGGCCTAGGAGAAAAAATATAGTGAAATAGAGCCCAAAGCCTCAATCACTAGTTGAAACCGCCCAGCAGTGAACTCAGCATCATTTTTCAGTATGAGCGGCCACACCTGGGAAGAGTACCAAATGGCACCCTATGTCATATGTAGTGCACTACTTTTGACCAGGAGCCATAAGGCTCTGGTCAAAAGTAGTGCACTACAAAGGGATTAGGGTTCCATTTGGAATGCAGCCCTGGGCCTTGACAGGATAGAAGTTGCCTTCCCCATTCCCAGGCTTTGTAGTGAGAGAGGAGATATATAGGCTAGTAGAACAAGGCTGAGCCAGAAAAATGTCAGGATGTGGCCAAGTGTGTTTCTGGAAATGGAGAGGGGGGTTCTCTTCACCATAAGCTCATCTACCAGGGGGAAACCCCACTGATGTCAGTCAAATTACAAATTCACACCAGATTAATTACTATGACGATAGTATTTGGGGGAGTCACAACGCACCATGGCTGACTAGCTGACTGACACGAGGGCCGGTCGGTCCAAATGTGGAACAATTTCAGCGTCCCAATGGCACCCTATTCTCTACTTTTGACTGGAAATCGATAAAGGTAGTGGACTATACAGGGAATAGGGTACCATTTGGGACGCATRCGATGCCTACAGCAATTATGAAGCATATGCTGCTCTGCATCCACACATATAAATCCAAAGCTCCAGGGCCATGATGCTAACGCCACGATACTCTCCGATCCCCTCAGCTTCAGGCAAATGGATCCCACGCACATGGCTCCTGTGGATGTGCGTGTGACGTAACCTCGCACGAAGGGGTCTTAACTCCCCTCAACTCGACTCCCCCAGCCCCAGTGGCGAGAGAGACCGCAGTGGCCGACTCACTGAACACTCACTGCACACGTCCCTCGCTTCAATAGAGCGGGCGCCGGTCCAACACTGCCCGGCGAGCTGAGGCTCCAAAGCTGCTCAACACTGACGCTGTCATGCGTTAACGAAATGAATTAGGGATTCTTATCGGAGTTCAAGACAGCGGAAAGGAATAAATAAATATGAAATATATATGTCTTTCTCCAGGAGAGTTGAAGCCCAGTGAGGCAGCTAGATATATACTCAGTAGCAGCACACTGTTCTCCTCCGCCTCAGAAACAGGACCAAATAAACATGACCTCTGGAGCATCCACAGTGTGCCTTCAGCTGTGGAGAGAGAGACCCGGGGGGTGATGATGCAACAGCGAGACCCCTGATAACCTCCAGCTTCGCACACTAACTAATGAACAGCTAAACGACAAGCCAGTGGAGAATAAACCCTATTCAAACAGTTTACTGGGCGACATGGAAAGCATAGCTAATGCCATCCACTAAAACGGTATTTCCCCGTGGGTAAGAGGTAGTGACATCTATTGCATTGCTTCAGAGATGACGGGAAAGAAAGGACTAAGGCTACACAACTCCACAAACTTTCTCAAAATTCCCAGGTTTTCCCTCCTGGTTCCCGGGAAAGTTCTAACTGGGATTTCTGGAAAAGCTGTGAATTTGGGGGAAATTACAGGACATTTCCAGCCCAAGGTGGGACTTGTCATTGGCGAGGTTAATGTGTGCTGATGTGGCGACACACCCAGCAGTGGCTCAGTCAGTCAATCTGCAGCGCTTCAGACAAAGGTGTTCCGTCCGTCTGGCAGTAAATCGCTTCGGCTTCTCTTGTTTAAATGTTGCCGACTAGAGAGGGGGAATATCAATGAGCCGGTGTAGGACACCACATCACAGACTGCCACAGCCCAATAATTAGCTAAACCCATCAAACATAAGGAAGGCTTTCAGTAGAACTGTAGCTGGAGAGGAGGAGAGAGGGAGGAGAGGAAGAAGTCTCCCAGAGACAGGAGCATCCATGCATATGCATCCCGCTCTGCTCTGCAGGCTCTCTCTCTCTCTCTCCCTCCCTTCATCTCTCTCTCTCTCTCTTTCTCGCTCTCTTAACAGCACCATTATAAACCTTAGCACGCTAATCCCTGTGCATTTATTCTGCTTCCCTGGTGAAATGTAGCGTTTAGGTTCGGAAGCAGCTTCAAATTGTCTCTGAAAATAATATATGACTGTCTGTGATGAACATTCATGGCGTGTTATACTTGTTTAATGCTGCCTTAAACTCCTCCTGTGGCCCTAACAGATTGCACTTGGCAGAGGCCAGACGTACTGTAGGGAGGTGGTGGTTTGGCACACGGACTCCACAGAAACAAACATTTAAATGGATGCAGCTGACTTACATTCCTGGTCCAAAATAATTCTTGAAACCTTTTCCCAACAAGGGAGTAAGAAAAGCAAAATCCATGAAAACAATCTGTTCCGCTCCCAAGAAGAAGATTACACAAGTATGAAAAGCTGGAAGCTTTAACTCTACACCAGTGTTTCCGTAAACCAAAGTGTTTACGTTAGGCGTGGGCTGAACACCCCACCTGCATAGAGGCTGTTGATCGCCATTTCCCTTTGCTCTCCTCCAGTGCTCTGAAATGGACATCAGGCATAATGGCCAAGGGATGATTTGTCTTCATCTTCCAATTTTCATCAGGAGAGAGGAGAAATTACTTCCTGCCAACGCTGCAGCAGGTGGGGGAAGAGGAGGGGAGACCAGGGAGGGGGCGGATCGTGGTCTGGCTCTGGCCAGAGACAGAGAGGGAGAGAGGGCTGCAGCCTGCAGATTTCAGGCCGGGCTCAGGTTTCAACTTTCAGGTGGCATTTGTCAACTGAATGCGAATGAGCGAGGGCATGTGAACATCCACATCCCTTTTACTGCTACTGCAGAAATAATCCACAGGTCACACAGGCAGTTCTGGCCCAGATGACCACAGGAGAGCAACTGTGCCATGCACATATTTCATTTTGGATTGGAGATGCTTAATGTGAGCCTGGAAGGAGAGTTTACAGTCTTACCAGACATCTAGGTATTTGTAGTTGTCCACATATTCTAAGTCAGAACCGTCCAGAGTAGGGCAGGTGAGGGCAGCAATCGGTTGAAGAGCATGCATTTAAAAGCAGTTTGAGGCCATGGAAGGAGAGTTGTATGGCACGTTTGGAGGTTTGTTAACACAGTGTCCAAAGAAGGGCCAGATGTATACAGAATGGTGTCGTCTGCGTAGAGGTGGATCAGAGAGTCACCAGCAACAAGAGCGATATCATTGATATATACAGAGAAAAGAGTCGGGCCCAAGAATTGAACCCTGTGGTACCCCCATAGAGACTGCCAGAGGTCCGGAAAACAGGCCCTCGGATTTGACACACTGAACTCTATCAGAGAAGTAGTTGTTGAACCAGGCGAGGCAGTCATTTGAGAAACCAAGGCTATTGAGTCTGCCGATAAGAATGCGGTGATTGACAGAGTCGAAAGCCTTGGCCAGGTCGATGAAGACGGCTGCACAGTACTGTCTTTTATCAATGGTGGTTATGATATTGTTTAGGACCTTGAGCGTGGCTGAGGTGCACCCATGACCAGCTCGGAAACCAGATTGCATAGTGGAGAAGGTACGGTGGGATTCGAAGTGGTCGGTGGTCTGTTTGTTAATTTGGATTTCGAAGATTTTAGAAAGGCAGGAAGGATATAGGTGTAACAGTTTGGGTCTAGAGTGTCTCCCCGTTTGAAGAGGGGATGACCGCGGCAGCTTTCCAATCTTTGGGGATCTCAGATGATAAGAACGAGAGGTTGAACAAGCTAGTAATAGTTGCAACAATTTCGGCGGATAATTTTCGAAAGAGAGAGTCCAGATTGTCTAGCCCACCTGATTTGTAGGGTCCAGATTTTGCAGCTCTTTCAGAACATAAGCTGTCTGGATTTGGGTGAAGGAGAAGCGAGGGGGACTTGGGCAAGTTTCTGCGGGGGGTGCAGAGCTGATGGCCGGGGTTGGGGTAGCCAGGTGGAAAGCATGGCCAGCCATAGAAAAATGCTTATTGAAATTGTCGATAATCGTAGATTTATCGGTGGTTACAGTGTTTCCTAGCCTCACTGCAGTGGGCAGCTGGGAGGAGGTGCTCTTATTCTCCATGGACTTTACAGTGTCACAAAACCTTTTGGAATTAGTGCTACAGGATGCAAATTTCTGTTTGAAAAAGCTAGCCTTAGCTTTCCTAACTGACTGTGTATATTGGTTCTTAACTTCCATGAAAAGTTGCATATCGCCGGGGCTATTTGATGCTAATGCAGTACACCACAGGATGTTTATGTGCTGGTCAAGGGCAGTCAAGTCTGGGGTGAACCAAGGGCTATATCTGTTCTTAGAACTACATTTTTTGAAAGGGGCATGCTTATTTAAGATGGTGAGGAAAGCACTTTTAAAGAGCAACCAGGGATCCTCTACTGATGGGATGAGGTCAATATCCTTCCAGGATACCCGGGCCAGGTCGATTAGAAAGGCCTGCTTGCTGAAGTGTTTTAGGGAGCGTTTGACAGTGATGAGGGGTGGCCGTTTGACCACGGACCCATTACGGATGCAGGCAATGAGGCAGTGATTCCTGAGATCCTGGTTGAAGACAGCAGAGGTGTATTTAGAGGGCAATTTGGTCAGGATGATATCTATGAGAGTGCTCATGATTACGGATTTAGGGTTGAACCTGGTAGGTTCCTTGATCATTTGTGTGAGATTGAGGGCATCTAGCTTAGATTGTAGGACGGCCGGGTTGTTAAGCATATCCCAGTTTAGGTCACCTAACAGTACGAACTGTGNCATTTGTGTGAGATTGAGGGCATCTAGCTTAGATTGTAGGACGGCCGGGTTGTTAAGCATATCCCAGTTTAGGTCACCTAACAGTACGAACTGTGAAGATAGATGGGGGGGCAATCAATTCACATATGGTGTCCAGGGCATAGCTGGGGGAACTGGTCGTCTAGTGCATTGGGAACAGAGAATAAAAGGAGCAGATTTCTGGCCGTGGTAGAATAGATTCAGGGCATAATGTACAGACAAGGGCATGGTAGGATGTGAATACAGTGGAGGTAAACCTAGGCATTGAGTGACGATGAGAGCGGTTGTGTCTCTGGAGGCACCAGTTAAGCCAGGTGAGGTCTCCGTATGTGTGGGGGGTGGGACAAAAGAGCTATCTAAGGCATGTTGGGTGGGGCTGGGGGCTCTACAGTGAAATAAAACAATAACAACTAGCCTAAACTAACCTAAACTAAACAGCAGTAGACAAGGCATATTGACATGAGGGAGAGGCATGTGTAGCCGAGTGATCATAGAGTCCAATGAGCAGCAATAAGTGAGTCTGGGAGCCGTTCGGTAGTCGCTACTATGCTAGGCGAGCTGGAGACATGGCGATTCAGAAAGCTAGCGGGCCGGGGATAGCAGATGGGCCTTTGGCAATGTCAAAGCCTGTTGAAACCTCCTCAGACGATTACGTCGGCAGACCAATCATGATGGATCGGCGGGACTCCGTGTCGGCAATAAAGGGTCCAGGCCAATTGGCAAAAGAGGTATTGTAGCCCAAGAATTAGCTGGTAGACCTCTTTGGCTAGCTAGGAGATGGGCCTTTCTCGAGACTAGCTCAAGGCTAACTGGTGCATGCTTCGGGACAGAGGCGTTAGCCAGCAGTAGCTACTCAGGTTGCAGCTAACTAGYTGCGATAATCCGGTATAATGATCCAGAGCTTGCGGTAGGAATCCGATGCTTTGGTAGAGAAAAAGCAGTCCGATATGCTCTGGGTTGATATCGCGCTGTGCAGACTGGCAGGTATTGACCAAGCTGAAGCTGGCCAGTGTCTGAGTTAACGGTGAAGACCGCTAGCAGTGGCTAACTGACTACTAGCTAGTAGCTAGTTAGATGGCTAGCTTCTGATGGGGGTTCCGGTTCTAAAGTATAAAAATAGCAGATCCGTACCACATTGGGTGAGGCGGGTTGCAGGAAAGTATATTCAGTCCGTAGATGGAAAGTGAGATTAAAATATATACGAAATATATACAAAAAAACTGAGGAAAACAACTATTTACATGGGACAAGACGGGACAAGACAAACATACGTCCGACTGCTATGCCATCTTGGTTTCGGTATAAGTTGACAATCCAAGACAGGATTGTGTCGAGGCACAGATCTGGGGATGGGTACCATAATTGAAGGTCCCCAAGAACACAGTGGCCTCCATCATTCTTAAATGGAAGTTTGGAACCACCAAGACTCTTCCTAGAGTTGGCCGACCGGCCAAACTCAAAAATCGGGGAAGAAGGGCCTTGGTCAGGGAGGTGACCAAGAACCCGATGGTCACTCTGACAGAGCTCCAGAGTTCCTTTGTGGAGATGGGATAATCTTCCAGAAGGACAATCAAGCCTTTATGATAGAGTGGCCAGACAGAAGCCACTCCTTTGTAAAAGGCACATGACAGCCCGCGGGGTTTGCCAAAAGGCACCTAAAGGCCTCTCAGTCCATGAGAAAGGCCTCTCAGTCCATGAGAAACTCTCTTTGGCCTGAATGCCAAGCGTCACGTCTGGAGGAAACCTGGCACCATCCCTAYGGTGAAGCATGGTGGTCGCAGCATCATCCTGTGGAGATGTTTTTCAGCGGCAGGGATTGGGAGACTAGTMAGGAACAAGGGAAAGTACAGAGAGATCCTTGATGAAAACCTGCTCCAGAGCACTCAGGACCTCAGACTAGGGTGAAGGTTCACCTTCCAAGAGGACAACAACCCTAAGCACACAGCCAATACAACGCAGGAGGGGCTTTGGGACAAGTCTCTGAATGTCCTTGAGTGGCCCAGCCAGAGCCCGGACTTGGTCCCGATCGAACATCTTTGGAGAGACATAAAAATAGCTGTGCAGCGACGCTCCCCATCCAACCAGACAGAACTTGAGAGGATCTGCAGAAAATAATTGGAGAAACTACAKGTGTGCCAAGCTTGTAGCGTCATACCCAAGAATACAGGTGTGCCAAGCTTGTAGCGTCATACCCAAGAAGACTCAAGGTTGTAATCGCTGCCAAAGGTGCTTCAACAAAGTACTGAGTAAAGGGTCTGAATACTTATATACAGTGGGGCAAAAAAGTATTTAGTCAGCCACCAATTGTGCAAGTTCTCCCACTTAAAAAGATGAGAGAGGCCTGTAATTTTCATCATAGGTACACTTCAACTATGACAGACAAAATGAGGGGGAAAAAATCCAGAAAATCACATTGTAGGATTTTTTATGAATTTATTTGCAAAGTATGGTGGAAAATAAGTATTTGGTCAATAACAAAAGTTTATCTCAATACTTTGTTATATACCCTTTGTTGGCAATGACAGAGGTCAAACGTTTTCTGTAAGTCTTCACAAGGTTTTCACACACTGTTGCTGGTATTTTGGCCCATTCCTCCATGCAGATCTCCTCTAGAGCAGTGATGTTTTGGGGCTGTTGCTGGGCAACACAGACTTTCAACTCCCTCCAAAGATTTGCTATGGGGTTGAGATCTGGAGACTGGCTAGGCCACTCCAGGACCTTGAAATGCTTCTTACGAAGCCACTCCTTCGTTGCCCGGGCGGTGTGTTTGGGATCATTGTCATGCTGAAAGACCCAGCCACGTTTCATCTTCAATGCCCTTGCTGATGGAAGGAGGTTTTCACTCAAAATCTCACGATACATGGCCCCATTCATTCTTTCCTTTATACGGATCAGTCGTCCTGGTCCCTTTGCAGAAAAACAGCCCCAAAGCATGATGTTTCCAAACCCATGCTTCACAGTAGGTATGGTGTTCTTTGGATGCAACTCAGCATTCTTTGTCCTCCAAACACGACGAGTTGAGTTTTTACCAAAAAGTTCTATTTTGGTTTCATCTGACCATATGACATTCTCCCAATCTTCTTCTGGATCATCCAAATGCTCTCTAGCAAACTTCAGACGGGCCTGGACATGTAATGGCTTAAGCAGGGGGACTCGTCTGGCACTGCAGGATTTGAGTCCCTGGCGGCGTAGTGTGTTACTGATGGTAGGCTTTGTTACTTTGGTCCCAGCTCTCTGCAGGTCATTCACTAGGTGAATCCCCGTGTGATTCTGGGATTTTTGCTCACCGTTCTTGTGATCATTTTGACCCCACGGGGTGAGATCTTGCGAGGAGCCCCAGATCGAGGGAGATTATCAGTGGTCTTGTATGTCTTCCATTTCCTAATAATTGCTCCCACAGTTGATTTCTTCAAACCAAGCTGCTTACCTATTGCAGATTCAGTCTTCCCAGTCTGGTGCAGGTCTACAATTTTGTTTCTGGTGTCCTTTGACAGCTCTTTGGTCTWGGCCATAGTGGAGTTTGGAGTGTGACTGYTTGAGGTTGTGGACAGGTGTCTTTTATACTGATAACAAGTTCAAACAGSTGCCATTAATACAGGTAACGAGTGGAGGACAGAGGAGCCTCTTAAAGAAGAAGTTACAGGTCTGTGAGAGCCAGAAATCTTGCTTGTTTGTAGGTGACCAAATACTTATTTTCCACCATAATTTGCAAATAAATTCATTAAAAATCCTACAATGTGATTTTCTGGATTTTTTTTCTCATTTTGCCTGTCATAGTTGAAGTGTACCTATGATGAAAATTACAGGCCTCTCTCATCTTTTTAAGTGGGAGAACTTGCACAATTGGTGGCTGACTAAATACTTTTTTGCCCCACTGTATTCCCAAGTGGCGAARCGGTCTAAGGCACTGCATCTCAGTTGTAGAGGCGTCACTACAGACCCTGGTTCGATTCTAGGCTGTATCACAACCGGCCGTGACTGGGAGTCCCATAAGGTGGTGCACAATTGACCCAGTGTCGTCCGAGTTAGGGTTTGGCCGTATTAGGCCGTCATTGTAAATAAGAATTTGTTCTTAACTAACTTGCTTAGTTAAATAAAGGTTCAAATAAATAAATAAATAAAAAATGTGATATTTCAGTTATTTTTTAAATTTGCAAAAATGTCTAAAAACCTGTTTTTGCTTTGTCATTATGGGGTATTGTGTCTAGATTGATGAGGGGAAAAAACTATTTAATCAATTTTAGAATAAAGCGGTAACATAATAAAACGTGGAAAAAGTCCAGGGGTCTGAATATTTTCCGAATGCACTGTATGTCACTTTGTGCCAGCTAGTTCCTTTGGGGGCAGCTGGGTGCGAGGCGGCATGGAGGTTTGGGACAGAGCAGATAGCCGATTTAGACAAGAGCTATTGGGCTTGAATGGCCAAAGAGACCAATCAGTTTGCAGACTTTACACCTTTGAGAAAGAGGTTTAAAAAGCCATTTGTGTCTGGGAGAGAGAGATCATCAGTCACCATATGTGGATTATGGCCATCAGCACGAGAGAGAGAGAGAGAGAGAGAGAGAGAGAGAGAGAGAGAGAGAGAGAGAGAGAGAGAGAAAAAGACACACACTAGGCAATACAGTGATATAATGGCCTCGTGGAGATTATTATTCTTGGGCCCTGATTTACAAAAGTTCAAGAAAGCAATGGGAAAGAAATGGGAAAAGCACAGACTTACTTGGTCCGGAAATGATAACTCTACATTTGAAGTCATTTCTCCACAGCCGTTTTAACTTCTTCCCTATGTGAATGGGGTTTTAATGCTTGTAAAAGGAAATAGGTTGAAAATGACGATCATTCTATGAGCAGAAAGGTGACAGAAAACAACATACATGCCATGCTCAGACACTAATCTAGGGAGAAGTTGCCCCTAGACGCTGATCTTGGGTCAGTTTCGCATTTTCCCCACWAATAACCCACTAATAACCAGTATAACCAAAATGCCAAACTGACCCAAGGTCATGACAGGAAGCTGGTTCTAGATCTGTACCGAGGGGAAACTTCACCCCGGACCCAAGCACATTATGAGGGGAGGGCAACATGATGAAGTTAGAATTCACCTTGAAGGTCATCATCGACCAGGATGTCTGTAGATATCCAATGGCAGCAGGAAAAGTTGGTAAAAAAAACACACATAGCAACCTTTTCATGATAGAAAACATGGATAAATATTGCTCTATACGGGACTAAAGGCTGTGTATTGCCAGGGACCTCACGAGATGTATTACGATTCTCACGATTCTATATGTTTTGCAGTTCGATGCTGTGATTTTATTTGCGAGGGACAAGAGGGACGAGAGCAGGAGAGCACTAGCTCACGATTTAAAAAGAAGATGAACAAGCTATAGGATGAAAAATACCAGAGCATTGGCAGAGGTACGAAAGAAAAACACGTTTATACTCGGAGTCACGTATAAATGTCCAAATATATACTGTATATCGTCCAAAATAAAATCGGGATACGTAACTGTTTCGATTTTTTTYTCTCCCATCACTAGTGGGACAGCTGAAATAAGAAAAAGTAACACAAAGTCATATGAATATTCGTTTAAAAGACGGGCACCATAAACCTCATATAAATGACGGCAGGCACTCAGTAAAATGAGATAGGCCTTGTACCAGAAATTGGCTGCATGCATTCTATATTAATCTGCAAAGCCGTCCATTATGAAAACAGGAATCATTTGTAACCCCTTCTTTTATAATCCCTGTGCCTCGGAATAGCAGCCATTTTCATAATCTATCTACATGCTTATCTCCAGTAGATACCTAAAGCAGCAAAACGAGGAGTACTCAGGCTGAAAGGAAGAGGACAAACGAACATACGTTGACCCGTTACTCTTACTGTAGTGATAAACGTCTGGCCCACAATAGCAGAGAATCAGGTTCCACTCTCTTCGAACAGCCCAGAGAACGAATGCATGCTTGGTTTCTAGCTTTGAGTTGAACAGGGTCTCCAACCCTGTTCCTGGAGCGCTGTCCTCCTGTAGGTTTTCGCTCCAACCCCAGTTGTAACTAATCTGGTTCAGTTTATGTGCTAGATTAGGGTTGAAGTGAAAATTTACAGAATGGTAGCTTTCCAGAAACAGGGTYGGAGAACCCTGCATTAAACCGCTATGTTTCATACAAGAACGCCTCAAAATATCAGAAATTATTCTGGAGTGGAAAACATGGCTTGTATCCTTAATGGCACCCTATTCCCTATATAGTGCACTACTTTCAATCAGGGCCCATAGGGCTCTGGTCAGAAGTAATGGACTATGTAGGGAATAGGGTGCCATTTGGGCCGTAGGCCGCCTCTTATTACACTTTCTGAAGTTGCTGGGCCTTGTTTCCCATACTGCTTTGTACCAGGAAGAGAATCCCCTAGTGTGAGAAAATTATAGAACATAATTTCATTTCAACTGTTTTGCACCACAGGGATCTTTTCTTCCAAAGAGGAGCAAAAACTCGAAAGAAAATGTCTGATAACACGCACCACACAACCCTCGCGTCTCCAGCTCATTTCTGATGCAGTGGAAGAAGTAAAAGCCTCGGCAGCAACAGAGGACAATCATTCTAGAATTCTTGCAGCATTCTTTCTACAGACTCCCTGTCAAGCAGCTAGTATTTACGGGGGTTTGAAATGTCAAGTCAGACTCCTATGGCTGACAACCRCGACGAGAAATTACAACAGATCTATCAATCAACACACAACATATGAATTACTTAGTGGAGCTGTCAACCAGAACACACTGATTCATCTCAGGGGGAGGGCAGGCAGGCATGCTGGCACCCTTCTTCATTTTAAATGAACTTGACAGGAGAAACAAAATCGAACTTGACTTTAACGCACCTATCTTATTTATGCAATTGKGATAAAATCGGATAACGTACACAAAACAACAAAGTCGAAACAACAGCTTTGTCTTTGGTATGTCAAGACGTTATTTCTAGAAACCCCAGTCTATTTTCTAGTACCTCTAGCTCTAGGAGTTTTTCCGCAATGGATGGAAGACTATTTGCATTCCTTCTAGTGCAATGGCAGTATATCCAACTGTGCGAGTGGATGGATGGATCGTGCCAAACCCTCTGGCGTTTCCCTTCAAACAGTGGCCTGTGGTTTATGACGCGAGTCTACATGAGAGAGAGAGGGGCCTTGGCCCATTCCACAGACTGACATGGCCCGCGTCCCGAATGGTACCTTATCCCCCATATAGTGCGCCACTTTGGACCAGAGGTTGACCAGGGTCCATAGTGAGCTGGTCAAAAGTAGTGCACTATGTAAGGAATAGGGTGCTATTTGGGACGGACACAATGGCTCTCCSGGCTGTGTGCAGTGTCTCACTGTGTGCTGCAGCATGCCAATGGAAAAGCATTGACAGCAGCGCCACAGACTGGAGTGGAGAGGACGTTAACATACTTATTGTCAGAACGGCCTCAATTCACCGGGGCACGGACTCTGCAAGGCGTCAAAAGCGTGTTGACTCCAATGGTTCCCACAGTTGTGTCAAGTTGGTTGGATGTCCTTTGGGTGGTGGACCATTCTTGATACCAGTGGAGGCTCCTGAAAGGAGGACGGCTCATAATAATGGCTGGAACGGAGCGAATGGAAACCATGTGTTTGATGTTGTTGATACCATTCCACCCATTCCCACTCCAGCCATTACCACGAGCCTGTCCTCCCCAGCCATTACCACGAGCCTGTCCTCCCCAATTAAGGTGCCACCAACCTCCTGTGCTTGATCCACACGAGAAGCTGCTGAGTGTGAAAAACCCAGCAGCGTTGCAGATCTTGACACAAACTGGTGCGCCTGGCACCTACTACCATACCCCTTTCAAAGGCACTCAAATATTTTGTCTTGCCCATTCACCCTCTGAATGGCAGACATACACAATCCATGTCTCAATTGTGTCAAGGCTTAAAAATCTTTCTTTAACCTGTCTCCTCCCCTTCATCTACACTGATTGAAGTGGATTTAACAAGTGACATCAATAAAGGGATCATAGCTTTCACATGGATTCACCTGGTCAGTCTAGTATGTCATGGAAAGAGAAGGTGTTCCTAATGTTTTGCTCACTCAGTGCATATAGTGCACTACTATTGACCAGCGCCCTGTTTCAAAAGTAGTGCACTATATAGGCAATAGGGTACAATTTGGGACGCATCCATTATCTCCTGCCCTGTGGAGGCATGCATGTATTATCTGTAGGGAGAGTAGACACTTGGAGAGAGTGAGCACACCCAATCTATAAAGCCTAATGGGTATTTGTGTACAAAGGGGAAGGCATAAGAACGGACCTGTGAGGTTGTCAGGCCGTGGGATCATCCTCTCGTAGACGTCATAGCTCTGGGCTCCGTAGGGGTCTGAGTCGTGGTGGATCAACGAGCGAGGCAGGGTGGAGCCATAGTGCTGGGGCTGGGCCGTCATGCTGGAGCGCACCGGAGACGCCGACGACCCCACCGGCTGCTGGGTGAGGGGGCCGTCCACCATCGTTAAGGGGGACCCCATGCGCCCTGATGCTGACCCCAGGTAGGGCGAGGTGGCGCGGCTGGCGCTGCCCGAGCGGGAGTTGGCGCTGCCCATGCGGCGCAGGGCGGCGGGGGAGCTCTTCTGGGTGTTGAAAGGGGAGCCGGCGCGCTGGGCGGAGGGTAGGGTGGTGGAGAAGATACTGGACAGGGGCTTGGGCTCCGTCACGATGGGGGAACCGTAGTTGCTACCCATGGTGGCCCTCAGGGAGCCGCGAGAGGGGGACACACTGCTGCCGTAGGCCGGGGACTGGGTCCTGGAGGGCACCGAGCTCACCCTCCTCATGGCTCGACCCGGCGCTGCAGCGGTTAACAACGGAGCCTGCCAGGACAGACAAGGAGAAAGTACTGAGCAACCAACACACGTTTTAACTTCACGTTTAATAGAGCCTTAAAATCTTTTTACGGTGATCTCCATTAGACATTCAACAAATATCTATGTCTATATATATCTATATCTCTGTCTTTTGGGAGTATTCTAGGTTCTATTCATCTCTCTTTTCTCTAACTTCCCCCTCATCTCCCTGTGACTGTGTGAAGCCGGCAGTAGCATCTGTGTGCTCAACAGCAGTCAGTGTCTGAGTCACGACCATAGAGATGTACTAGAGAGCTCATCTCCTATCGCCGCCATTTCCGCTTCTGTGATAGCATGCGACCCTCTATCCAACTCTATGGCCGGGACTGCTGCAGACGGTGTGCCCTCTAAACAACTCCATGGTCGTGGCTGCCGCAGACGGTGTGCCCTCTGCTCCGTGTCCGTACCTGGACCTGGGCTTGGCCCTCAGCCCTGGCATTCCTCAGGAGGGTGGAGGTGCCGCCTGTGCCCGGGTACGAGTGCTGCATTCTCAGCTCGGCCTTGGCCAGATTATTCTGGTTCTGGCCGCTGTAGTAGCTGCTGGCATCCTGGTAGCCACTGTCTGAGTACGAGTTCATCTGGGTGGAGCTGCGGGAGTTCCCTGTAGACCCTGAGAGAGAGAAGGAGAGAGGAAAGGAGGGAGAGAGGGACAGAATGAGAGAGAGAAACATAGAGCGGGAGGGGAGAGAGAGGGAGAGCGGAGAGAGACAGTGTGAGTGTCCTTAAAGCACTACATGACCTTTAGCTAGTCCACACAGTGCTAATGACCTCACACGGTGGCTGTTTTCACCTCCCTACCCTCCACACTGTAGAATACACTGACTCCTTCAAACTATAGAGAGGGAAGGAGGGAGACAGAGAACGAGAGAGAGCAAAAGAAAAAGAGAGAAAGACAGGAGAAGACAAAAAGAGAGGAGGGGAAGAGAAAAAGTGCAAGAAAAAGAGAGAGAGACAGAGCAGCACCACAGTGGAACACAAGGCTGCATTAGTAACAGACCCTCACTTTCATGGAGCGAGGTCTGCTCTGGGGAGTAGAGGACCACCTGCTCCTGCTCTGTTCTGAGGCGGTAGGTGGGCGACTGAGAGCTGTCCGTCACCCGAGACTTGGACTCCCCCGAGGTCGAGGCATCTGGGAAAGGGAGAACGAAGTCAGTGTTGCCTGTGTGGTCCAGTAGGTAGAGCATGGCAACGTAAGAATTGTGGCTTCAATTCCCACTGGGGCCCACCCATAGGTATATGTACCAATAGGAAAATGTAGTGTACACACTATGTTAAGTCACTTTGGATTTTTAAAAAGTCTGCTAAATGGCATATATATAGCGGTATACATCTGGAGGAGCAGAAAGCAGTCCAGTTGCAGGAGAGGTTAAATAAAAGTTAAAGGATTTCGCTTCAGGGCAATAACATCAATTCCACCACATTCCTTTCACACTCGTGTAAATTCCAAAATTGTTCAATTTTGTTGTCATACTAAGACATTTGTTGTGCTCCTATTTTGCGGTGCCAGGACGGACACTGATGGAAATCCTCCCTCGAAAACGGTTTCCAAACTATAAAGTTTCCCCGGGATCCGTCCCAAACGGTACCCTATTCCCTATGCAGTGCACTACTTTTCACCAGGGCCCCATAGGGATATATAGGGAATAGGGTGCGATTTGGTACACACACCATGAAAACAGCCAGTGAGGCGAGGAGGAGGAAGAATTACACCAGTAATGTCTCTCATAGGCTGCTGCCCAATGTTACTCCGCAATCAAAATCGAGTTAAGCGCGACAGGTGTGAATGAGCTCCGCTGCAACAGCTGGAACATTGGGATGCACGCATTGGCAGTGAGCTAGAGAGTCAGATCTGGAGGGAGGGGCCTTGTTGGCTGGCATACATGTATGGATGAGGAGGGAGGCTGAATTTCACGGAGAACCAGACCTCTGTTGTTCCTCTCTGGAGCGGCTGTTTGCACAGATCTGTTAACACCGACGCCTAGCTTGTTTGACGGCCTGGCGGCTTGTGCTCCCACTTGTGTCTCAGCCACCCGTTTCTTTGCTAGGGGTCCACCGTCTCTGCTCGACGACGCCGCCTCTAGGGGTACGGATTGGCTGCAACTACGGTACATCAATAAACTGTGCTGCTGCAATTATTATGGCGGATGTGAAATTACCTCTATTTCACTGTGCGCTGCGAGGCGGACACTTAAATCTTTCAAAAGGCCACGTTCGCCGTGTGACTGAATTCCATGGCGGAAARCGTCATAAAAGAGGAGGATAAAACGAAATTGTTAAAAGCAGAATTCACAGAACAACAACGGGAAATGATCTGATAGGGGTTCTGCCCAAACAGCAGCTGTATTCCCCACAAAAACAACCCAGTGGGCAAGGTCTATTCCACCTTCGGTTCAATGTGGGTTAAACCGCCGTGGAAACAGCATTGATTCAACCAGTCTGTGTCCTGTGCGAAGCTTCACACTCCCCTTCCTGCTTCACACAGCATATTAGGAGGAACTTTTTAGACAGTAAACCTTTCTGCCGTTTTATTTGTCATTTCTGCCCTCAGGGCATCTTCACTGAGCACAGAACCTGTTTGAGAAATGAGACTGTACTCAATGAAAGAGTGTTACATCCCTCCGTCCATCCTCCTGAATCATGGGATTAAAGTGTGCATCCGTCACAAAGGGCTCTGGTTAAAAGCAGTACAGTATATAGGGAAGTAGGGTGACATTCGGGACACAACCTGTGACTGTGCCGCCCCAGTGCCCGAGGTGAACGAAAGCCTATCTCCACAGCAACACTTCCTACTTTAATTGACAGCCTGGCGACTGGCGAATGGGACGTGAGCCCGGGAGGGTAATAAGCAGCCCAGCCAGACATAGTCATTATCCTCTACAGCAGCACACTGCAGCTCATTCCACTGCAATCACACTCTCTCACCCATAACACTTTGCGTCTGYGTCCCAAACGGCACCAAATTCCCTATACAGTGCACCACTTTTGACCAGGGCCCAGAGAGGTCCCGTAGGGCTCTAGCCAAAAGTGGTGCACTATAATGGGAGTAGGGCGCCATTTGGGACGCAGGCCTCCAACTTAACATAATGCAGGGTGGAGGAGTTCCAATCTAAGGAAGACAAAATAATACCCTGTGTATTAACTCACACCATTATGGCTAGACAGTTGATTAAAACGCTGAGCAAACAACAGTTCTCTCTCCTCAGCCACACAGCCTGTCTCTCACTTAATATCAATAAACGTCAGCTATCATTTCTGCTTCACATTTGGATTAAAAAAACACATTACCGTGGCTAACGACGATTTATCAACTACAATAATGAAATCAATACTCATCCAAATAGCATGCGCCCCCAAATGATACCCTATTCCCTATATAGGGCACTACTTTTGACCAGAACCTTATGCATTCTATTCTAGAGAATAGGGTGCCATTTGAAACCCATGTGCTTGTTGTTACTGTATCCCTCTGCTAGTAATTCTTCTCAGCAACAAACCAACTGGAGCGAGTGAAAAATGTGAAACCATACCGCGACAAGCTATATTAACATTCCCAGTGCATATGTACAATCATAACCCCATAGGGTCCCTGTGACAAGATCCGCAATAAAAGATGAATGACGACCGCGCCGATTCACTTAGTTCCATTATACAGCTAATAAGCCATGAAAGACATGAGTAAAATGCACTTCATCAATTCCAGCAGCGGCGGCAAAGTGTCTGGGGATCCGTTAAGTATGTGACAATAAAAACATCTATTTCTTTCTTTTTTTGGGGGAGTCATCTCAGGGAGTTGGAGAGGAGGAAAAGCGGAAGGTATTCGGGTTTGAGAGGGTGGGATTAACGCGAGATAAGTATCCAATTTGAAATGTGCCAGAGGAGACTGTTATCAATACAGTMAGCAGCCGTACGATATACATTATCCATGGCATGGGATAATGGTATGCTTTTTAATGTTTAAAAAGAAKAAGTGTGTCTACATATGGTGATTGGTGACATGGGATGCACCCCAAAGGGCACCTGATTCACAAGTGCACTACTTTTGTCCCATAGGGCTTTGGTGAAAAGTAGAGCACTATAAAGGGAATAGKGCGCCATTTGGAACAGTGGCATGGTGTAGGTAAGGAAAGATGAGCAGTCCTTACCTGCAGATCTCCAGGGGAGAGACTTCTCAGACGAGCTGAAAGACAAAAACAGAGAGGAGGAGGAATTAGAGAGGACTGACCCCGTTCTGGTTCCGGATCTGGTCGGCGATCCGCCAGTTGAGTATGTAGGGCCTATTCAATTGTGCTTTAGATTWGYGTGTGTCTCAAATGGCACCCTATTCCCTATAGGGCCCATAGGACTCTGGTCAAAAGTAGTGCACTATGTAAGAGGATAGGGTGCCATTTGGGACCTGCMCAGAAATGGAATGGCCCCTCTTAAGAGCGGATGCAATAATGGACCGGACGAAACACAGAAATAAACAGAGAGAATTGTTATGGCAGTGTAGAATATGCCTCCATACACATAAGAAGTTTACAACCAAAAATGGAAATGAAATTCTTTCCTCTCTAGCCCCTCTAGTTATGAAGGTGATCTTTCCTGCCACGACAGACAGAGTACGAGTAGGATCATCCTTTTCCCTGAGGTTTGCGACGGTTATTTTTCATCCTCGTCGGTGCTTGAGAAACACACTTTGCGAATAAACGGAAAAGGTCAGGTTTGGCAATTCATCCTGGCTGAGGCTCTGAGGCTGTAGGGCAGCGCTGGTACAGTAAATAGAAAACATATTGATCTCGCGGCAAAAATGCCAATGCGCCGCCGGGGATAAAACATACAGACGGAAGCAGGCAAGCATGACCTGCGTACACACACACACCTGGACGCACAGGCATGGACGGACGCACACACAGATGGATGCAGATACACAGACACGCGCTCACACGTACACACACACACATCTGACCGCTCTGATTTACTGCATGTTGAGCGTACACATATTTCTCAGCGATAGAGCAGCAGTTGTCTCCCAGGAATAATGAGGTCGGCCGGAGAGAAAGTCCATTTTAAAAACACATCATGGTCCTCAGACAAACACTGAGGCTGAGTCCCAAATGGAAGCCTATTCCCTGTGTAGTGCACGACTTTTGACCAGAGCCTGCTGGGAAAGCAGAGCCAAATGGATCTATAGGCGGGGAGTGTGATGGATGGCGGGGTCAGTCGTGCCTGGTCCTGGATCCGTGGAAGCAGGCGGGCAGCTCAAACTCTGCTGTAAATCTCAAATGGCACCCTATCCCCTATACAGACCACTACCTTGGACCCGGACCTCACTAGACTGGTCAAAAGTAGTGCACTATGTAGGGAAAAGRGTGCCATTTGGGACGAACTCTCTGTCTGGGAGAGGAATTGTGATTCATTCTTCTCGTCAATGAGAGCGGTCATAACACTGGGCTCCCCTATTGCAAACCTCAGCCACTTCAACATGATTTTAAGGGGAGACCTCTCAAAGCACAGAAGAACTAAACTAAACTTTTACACACTGTAAAAGGTTGATCTAACAGCTACCTGGACCCAGCCAGCTTCAACTACATAAGAAAATGATCTTTAGCGAAAAGGACATAGTGGTCATTTCTAATGAGTCAAAGAGAAGAATTGCGTGAGCGCTGGACCTTAAAGCAGGGTTCCCACCCCTGTGCTTTCAAATGAAATATCTTAGCGGGTCATTATTGCCATGACCCTGCAGCTGCCGTTCGCTCGCTGGATCTTTCCATTCGAGGAGATGTTAAATGAGCTTATAGAATACGGGGAGGGCGATCGGCATGCCAACGAGACGCAGGCAATTAAAAGAGGAAGCGAGGAGAGGTATGCTCCATTGAGCCATGGCAGATGAAGTGGCATAGGCTGCGTCCCATATGCCACTCTATTTCCCTTAAAAGAGCACTACTTTTGAACAGGGTCAAAAGTAGCGCACAATATAGGGAATAGGGTCCCATTTGGGATGCGGCCCCAAACTCCTGCTACCATCATCCCCAGAACCATCTGACAGTCACAGCCGCCTGGGTGGGTGGAGGGAGACCCAGGCAGTCAACTACTGATACTCACAAACATTACAAGCAAACCCGTCCCTGACAGGAAAACGTGCAGCGCCACAGTCCGCCCCACCGTCGTCGTTATCGTTTTTGATGACGAAACGGAGGTGAGGAGCACCACGCATCGCGGATGTATTTGTTTCTTGCAGTAGGCCTACATATTCTGCTTTTCTATGGCAAGTGCAATGACGTCCTAGGGGGGGGAAAAGAGTGTTTGTTGTTTGCAGTAGCTTCGTCGCTGTTGCAATATGTCAAACGGACTTGGCAGTTCCACCATGAATGATTCCAACTTCAAGCTCACAATCATGTCGCTCTGGAGGTAGGCTACAAAGGGGAAGGATTTACGTCTTCCATTCCAGTGTAGGGTGAAATTGCCCCTAGACAATGATCTTGGGTCACTTTAGAATTTCCCCACTAATGGTTAAGGTTAGAGTTGGAGGAAKGGAAGCTGATCCTAGATCTGTATCTGGAGCTTCCATTCCCCGGGTGGGAGGTCGTCAGTCTCAACCCACTCAGAAAGTCTCGCCGCTGGTCAAGTAGTACCAGCCCAGATGACTGATATGAAGGACTGCTGCTGTCCTGGAGGTGTCATGATGTCAGGAGGTTGCATGATGGAGGTTGCATGATGTCACCTCTATTGATGAGCCGGATGGCCTATTGAGCAAAACGCTGTGACTTTAGGACGAGGGAAATCTCTTCCATTCAGACACAAATCGCCCCAGGATCGCTATCTTGTTCGTTCATCACAGACTGTAAAAAAGGTGTGAAAATCACAGAGCATGTTTTTTTTATAAGGATGTGGAGGAGATGCTGGGTCTGTGTTGATCCCAGAGTGGGACGCCAATGACTCTCTCTCCCCCAGAATGATGATGGTGATGGCTTAGCCCTGTAGGCTGCTTCACTACAGACCAGGGAGCAGGAAGCGCTACCCAGCCCTCCACAGTACAGTACAGGGAGCGTTACCCAGCCCTCCTCAGTCAGTAGTACAGGGAGCGTTACCCAGCCCTCCTCAGTCAGTAGTACAGGGAGCGTTACCCAGCCCTCCTCAGTAGAGTACAGGGAGCGTTAGAATTAACACAACTAAAGGGTGGGAGCGATAATCAGAGACCCATAGCACAATCTTTAAATGGAGAATTACAACAAACTAACAGGTGTGGAGAGCGATATCAGAGACACATAGCACATCTTAAATGAAATAATAATCATGAAAACAAACGATTATTGATTGATGACTAGGAGAAACGTTATTGATGATTGATGACTAGGAGAAACGTGATTGATGATTGATGACTAGGAAAACGTTATTATGATTGATGACTAGAGAAACCGTTATTGATTTGATGACTAGGAGAAACGTTATTGATGATTGATGACTAGGAGAAACGTTATTGATGATTGATGACTAGGAGAAACGTTATTGATGATTGATGAACTAGGAGAAAGTTATTGATGATTGATGACTAGGAGAAACGTTATTGATGATTGATGACTAGGGAAACGTTATTGATGATTGATGACTAGAGAAACGTTATTGATGATTGATGACTAGGAGAAACGTTATTGATGATTGATGACTAGGGAAACGTTATTGATGATTGATGATAGGAACGTTATTGATGATGTATGAACTAGGAGAAACGTTATTGATGATTGATGACTAGGAGAAACGTTATTGATGATTGATGACTAGGAGAAACGTTATTGATGATTGATGACTAGGGAAACGTTATTGATGATTGATGACTAGGAGAAACGTTATTGATGATTGATGACTAGGAAAAACGTTATTGATGATTGATGACTAGGAGAAACGTTATTGATGTGATGACTAGGAGAAACGTTATTGATGATTGATGACTAGGAGACGTTATTGATGATTGATGACTAGGAGAAACGTTATTGATGATTGATGACTAGGAGAAACGTTATTGATGATTGATGACTAGGAGAAACGTTATTGATGATTGATGACTAGGGAAACGTTATTGATGATTGATGACTGGGGAAACGTGATTGATGATAGGAGAAACGTTATTGATGATTGATGACTAGGAGAAACGTTATTGATGATTGATGACTAGGAGAAACGTTATTGATGATTGATGACTAGGAGAAACGTTATTGATGATTGATGACTAGAGAAACGTTATGGATGATTGATGACTAGGAGAAACGTTATTGATGATTGATGACTAGGAGAAACGTTATTGATGATTGATGACTAGGAGAAACGTTATTGATGATTGATGACTAGGAGAAGTTATTGATGATTGATGACTAGGGAACGTTATTGATGATTGATGACTAGGAGAAACGTTATTGATGATTGATGACTAGGAGAAACGTTATTGATGATTGATGACTAGGAGAAACGTTATTGATGATTGATGACTAGGAGAAACGTTATTGATGATTGATGACTAGGAGAAACGTTATTGATGATTGATGACTAGGAGAAACGTTATTTGATGATTGATGACTTAGGAGAAACGTTATTGATGATTGATGACTAGGAGAAACGTTATTGATGATTGATGACTAGGAGAAACGTTATTGATGATTGATGACTAGGAGAAACGTTATTGATGATTGATGACTAGGAGAAACGTTATTGATGATTGATGACTAGGAGAAACGTTATTGATGATTGATGACTAGAGAAACGTTATTGATGATTGATGACTAGAGAAACGTTATTGATGATTGATGACTAGGAGAAACGTTATTGATGATTGATGACTAGGAGAAACGTTATTGATGATTGATGACTAGGAGAAACGTTATTGATGATTGATGACTAGGAGAAACGTTTGATGATTGATGATAGGAGAAACGTTATTGATGATTGATGACTAGGAGAAACGTTATTGATGATTGATGACTAGGAGAAACGTTATTGGATGATTGATGACTAGGAGAAACGTTATTGATGATTGTGACTAGGAGAAACGTTATTGATGATTGATGACTAGGAGAAACGTTATTGATGATTGATGACTAGGAGAAACGTTATTGATGATTGATGACTAGGAGAAACGTTATTGATGATTGATGACTAGGAGAAACGTTATTGATGATTGATGACTAGGAGAAACGTTATTGATGATTGATGACTAGGAGAAACGTTATTGATGATTGATGACTAGGAGAAACGTTATTGATGATTGATGACTAGGAGAAACGTTATTGATGATTGATGACTGGAGAAACGTTATTGATGATTGATGACTAGGAGAAACGTTATTGATGATTGATGACTAGGAAAAACGTTATGATGATTGATGACTAGGAGAAACGTTATTGATGATTTGATGACTAGGAGAAAACGTTATTGATGATTGATGACTAGGAGAAACGTTATTGATGATTGATGACTAGGAGAAACGTTTATTGATGATTGATGACTAGGAGAAACGTTATTGATGATTGATGATAGGAGAAACGTTATTGATGATTGATGACTAGGCGGAAACGTTATTGATGATTGATGACTAGGAAAACGTGTATGATGATTGATGACTAGGAGAAAGTTATTGATGATTGATGACTAGGAGAAACGTTATTGATGATTGATGACTAGGAGAAACGTTATTGATGATTGATGATAGGAGAAACGTTATTGATGATTGATGACTAGGAGAAACGTTATTGATGATTGATGACTAGGAGAAACGTTATTGATGATTGATGACTAGGAGAAACGTTATTGATGATTGATGACTAGGGAAACGTTATTGATGATTTGATGACTAGGAGAAAACGTTATTGATGATTGATGACTAGGAGAAACGTTATTGATGATCTGATGATCTAGGAGAGAAGCGTTATTGATGAATTGATGACTAGGAAGAAACGTTATTGGATGATTGATGACTAGGAGAAACGTTATTGATGATTGATGACTAGGAGAAAACGTTATTGATGATTGATGACTAGGAGAAACGTTATTGATGATTGATGACTAGGAAAACGTTATTGATGATTGATGACTAGGAGAAACGTTATTGATGATTGATGACTAGGAGAAACGTTATTGATGATTGATGACTAGGAGGAAACGTTATTGATGATTGATGACTAGGAGAAACGTTATTGAATTTGAATGACTAGGAGAAACGTTATTGATGATTGATGACTAGAGGGAACGTTATTGATGATTGATGATAGGAGAAACGTTATTGATGATGATGACTAGGAAAACGTTATTGATGATTGATGACTAGGAAAACGTTATTGATGATGAATATGCATAGAGAGAACAGAGAACGTTAATTGATGATTGATGACTAGGAGAAACGTTATTGATGATTGATGACTAGGAGAAACGTTATTGATGATTGATGACTAGGAGAAACGTTATTGATGATTGATGACTGAGAACGTTATTGATGATTGATGACTAGGAGAAACGTTAATTGATGATTGATGACTAGGAGAACGTTATGATGATTGATGACTAGGAAACGTTATTGATGATTGATGACTAGGAGAAACGTTATTGTGATTGATGACTAGGAGAAACGTTATTGATGATTGATGACTAGGAGAAGATTGATATGCGTAGAATATGATGATTGATGACTAGGCAGAAACAGTTATTGCATGATTGCATGACTACGGAGAAACGTTATTGTATGATTATGATGGACACTACTGTGAAGAATGACAAAACGTTATTGATGATTGATACTAGGAGAAACGTTATTTGAATGATTGATGACTAGGAGAACTCGATGATGATGAAAACAGTTATTTGATAGATTTTGATGGACTAGGGGAGAAACGTTTATTGATGATTGATGACTAGGAGAACGTATATGATGATTGATGACTAGGGAGAAACGTTATTGATTGATTGTGACTAGGAGAAAGACACTTAATTGATGCATTTGTGTGACTGGAGAAACGTTATTGAATGATGATGACTAGAGGAACGTTATTGATGATTTGATGACTAGGAGAAACGTTAATTGTTGATGACTAGAGAAACGTTATTGATGATTGGATGATAGGAGAAACGTTATTGATGATTGAATTGACTAGGAGAAACGTTTAATTGATGATTGAAATGTAGGAGAAACGTTATTTGATTGATGACTAGGAGAAATGTTATTGATGATTGATGATAGGAGAAACGTTATTGATGATTGCATGACTAGGAGAACGTTATTGATCGTGATGCTAGGAGAAACTTTATTGATGATTGATGACTTAGAGAAACGTTATTGATTGATTGATGACTTAGGAGACCAACGTTAATTGATGATTGATGACTAGGAGAAACGTGATTGATGATTTGATGATAGAGAACGTGATTGATGATTGATGGCTAGGAAGAAAACGTTATTTGAATGATTGATGACTAAGGAGAACGTTATGATGATTGAATGAACTAGGCCACCGAAACGTTATTGGAGATTGATGACTAGGAGAAACGTGATTGATGACTTGATGACTAGGAGATAACGTGGATTGATGATTGATGACTAGGAGAAACGTTATTGATGATTGATGACTAGAGAAACGTGGATTGATGATATTTGATGACTAGGGAAACGTGATTGATGATGATGAACTAGGAGAACGTTATTGATGGATTGATGACTAGGACGAAACGGTTTATTGATGATTTGATACTAGGAGAAACGTTATTGATGATTTGATGACTTAGGAGAAACGTTATCTGATGATTGATCGTACTAGGGAAACGTTATTCGATGATTGATGATAGGAGAAACGTTATTCGATGATTGATGACTAGGAGAAACGTTATTGATGATTGATGACTAGGGGAAACGTGATTTGAATGACTAGGAGAAACGTTATTGATGATTGAATGACTAGGAGAAACGTTATTGATGATTGATGACTAGGAGAAACGATATTGATGATTGATGACTAGGAGAACGATGTTATTGATCGATTGATGACTAGGAGAAACGTTATTGATGATGAAAAATGACTAGGGGAAACGTTATTGATGATTGATGACTAGGAGAAACGTGATTGATGATTGATGACTAAGGAGAAGGTTATTGGATGATTGATGACTAGGAGAAACGTTATTGATGATTGATGACTAGGGGAAACGTTATTGATGATTGATGATTAGAGGAAACGTTATGATGATTGATGACTAGGGGAAACGTTATTGATGATTGATGACTAGGCAAGAAACGTGATTGATGATTGAATGATAGGAGAAACGTTATTGAGA
>NC_036875.1:9608665-9638942 GCF_002910315.2 Salvelinus sp. IW2-2015 | reverse complement strand
ACTCTACTGAGGAGGGCTGGGTAACGCTCCCTGTACTGTACTAAGGAGGGCTGGGTAACGCTCCCTTTACTGTACTGAGGAGGGCTGGGTAACGCTCCCTGTACTCTGTACTGAGGAGGGCTGGGTAACACTCCCTGTACTACTGACTGAGGAGGGCTGGGTAACCTCCCTGTACTACTGACTGAGGAGGGCTGGGTAACGCTCCCTGTACTACTGACTGAGGAGGGCTGGGTAACGCCCCTGTACTACTGACTGAGGAGCTGGGTAACGCTCCCTGTACTACTGACTGAGGAGGGCTGGGTAACACTCCCTGTACTACTGACTGAGGAGGGCTGGGTAACGCTCCCTGTACTACTGACTGAGGAGGGCTGGGTAACACTCCCTGTACTACTGACTGAGGAGGGCTGGGTAACACTCCCTGTACTACTGACTGAGGAGGGCTGGGTAACACTCCCTGACTACTGACTGAGGAGGGCTGGGTAACGCTCCCTGTACTACTGACTGAGGAGGGCTGGTAACGCTCCCTGTACTACTGACTGAGGAGGGCTGGGTAACGCTTAATGTACTACTGACTGAGGAGGGCTGGGTAACGCTCCGTGTACTGTACTGTGGAGGGCTGGGTAACGCTCCCTGTACTACTGACTGAGGAGGGCTGGGTAACGCTCCCTGTACTACTGACTGAGGAGGGTGGGTAACACTATGTACTACTGACTGAGGAGGGCTGGGTAACGCTCCCTGTACTACTGACTGAGGAGGCTGGGTAACGCTCCCTGTACTACTGACTGAGGAGGGCTGGGTAACAGCTTAATGTACTACTGACTGAGGAGGCTGGGTAACGCTCCGTGTACACTGACTGAGGAGGGCTGGGTAACGCTCCGTGTACTACTGTACTGTGGAGGCTGGGTAACGCCCCTGTACTACTGACTGAGGAGGGCTGGGTAACACTTATGTACTACTGACTGAGGAGGCTGGGTAACGCTCCCTGTACTGTACTGAGGAGGGCTGGGTAACGCTCCCTGTACTCTACTGAGGAGGGCTGGGTAACGCTCCCGTACTACTGACTGAGGAGGGCTTGTAACACTAATGTACTACTGACTGAGGAGGGCTGGTAACACACCCTGTACTACTGACTGAGAGGCTGGGTAACGCTCCCTGTATTGTACTGAGGAGGGCTGGTAACGCTCCCTGTACTACTGACTGAGGAGGGCTTGGTAACACTTAATGCTTACTACTGACTGAGGAGGGCTGGGTAACACTTAATGTACTACTGACTGAGGAGGGCTGGGTAACGCTCCCTGTACTGTACTGAGGAGGGCTGGGTAGCGCTCCCTGTACTACTGACGAGGAGGCTGGGTAACACTTAATGTACTACTGACTGGAGGAGGCTGGGTAACGCTCCCTGTACTGTACTGAGGAGGCTGGGTAGCGCTTCGTACTTGTACTGGGGAGGGCTGGGTAACGCTCCCTGTACTACTGACTGAGGAGGGCTGGGTAACGCTCCCTGTACTGTACTGAGGAGGGCTGGGTAGCGCTCCCTTTACCTGTACTGTGGAGGGCTGGGTAACGCTCCCTGTACTCTACTGAGAGGGCTGGGTAACGCTCCCTGTACTCTACTGAGGAGGGCTGGGTAACGCTCCCTGTACTCTACTCAGGAGGGCTGGGTAACGCTCCCTGTACTCTACTGAGGAGGGCTGGGTAACGCTCCCTGTACTCTTACTGAGGAGGGCTGGTAACGCTCCCTGTACTCTACTGAGGAGGGCTGGCCATTTAAGATGTGCTATGTGTCTCTGATATCGCTCTCCACCCTGTTAGTTTGTTGTAATTCTCCATTTAAGAAAACAACCCCTTCCTACAATGACACCATATTCAGGAAGTGTCAACATTTCTTTGGTGGGAAAACAATAGTGCAAAGGTAAATAAATATAAATACTCAGTTCGATCTATTTTTCCACGTTTCATGTTGTCGGTCTGTATGTCATACTCATACATTTCCATCCTGTTACGCTAAATGATAGAGTAAATTAGCCACGTTTCAAAATGTAAACATGTGTTTGATAGAGAAGTTAAACTCATGTTCAAGTGTTCACCATTATGCTAGCTCAATCTTKCTCACTCACTATGGCTAATTCAGGCTCCACACTTCCCCCCAATTAGGATTATGCACCTAATAGGTTGTAAAAAGAACATAAAAGTGTCTGAGATTGACCAATATGTTTTTCTGAAAGTGACACGTCCTTTTTCTGACAGAATACAACAACAAAAAATCTCTATATATATACTAATATATACTTTTCACCCCAAAAGGTAATAGTCCAAAAGGCACCGCAGGGTAGGAATGACCCAGTCAGTACAGTGCAGGCAGCACCACACAGCTCTCTGGCCACCGGGCCATAATATGACCTCTCAAAGCCGATTACTCTTGTTAGGGTCGCCAAAAGGCCACAACCTCTTCCAACTGCCCATGGCCAGCACATGATTGGAATTCATTGTGTAGAAGTGACCAGGTTGAAAATAAACCTGTAAAACCACACCCTGTTATAATGTAGGCCTTTATCGATTGTGAGTGCTGAGAATATGGCCAGAGGAAATGTCCCCTATCCTGTAGGGAGAAAATGGTACTTGTACCTTGCTAACATCAACAAATAGGATCAATATCATGACTAGATTCACTCTCATTGAGGCTGTAGAAGCCTCTTGTGGAGGAAATAGCAGCAAATAGCCCGGTTGCCAATTTTGACAACAATTTTCTCTGTAGGACAGCCTTTGTTTGGAGACTCTCTGGCCAGGCCTCTCTCTATCTGCAGCTCGCTGAGCCCTGAGAGCTGTAATGGACACTCACACTGAGTGCTGCTATTGGACGAGGAGATGCTTCATATGAGGACCTCGGGGTTATTACTAGTCAAGAAAGGAGCTTTCATGAATCAGGGTACACTCTACTTTCAAGAGCGGAAGCACTATACCCACATAGAACTATACTGGCTATGGCAAATTACTTCCAACGGGCGAGCCACACAGAGACAGAGCTACTTGAGACCGCATTTCATCAACATAACACATTGTGTCCACTGGGTGTGTCCGAAATGGCACCCTACGCCCTACGGTCTGTGGTCAAAAGTAGTGCACTACATGGGGTATCATTTCAGACGCGGACAGTGTCCCACACAACCCGACATGCCTTTTCCATTAGTCAAGACACCAGACCGATAATAATCTTCTCACAGCAGCACAGTGCATCCCTGACTGACTGACTTAATAAAAGCGGCGATATGCATAAACCAACAGAGAACCCCGGTATTAATAGCAGCCACTAAAATGTGTCCATTAAGCAATTTCCCCTCAAAAGTCACAGGCCATTAACCTCCTCTCTTATTTTCCCCAGCCGCATTTCACAATTAACATTCCTACTCAACAGCACACCATCACGTTCTTCAAACAGCAACACCAAGAGGTATGATCCCCCCCCCACCCAAAAAATTATTCACTGTTATCCAATGCTGCATAGGTGGATTACTGCAAACCATATCTTCCGATTAGATACAGTATGCGTCACCAATGGCACCCTATTCCCTATATAGTGCACTACTTTTGACCAGCGCTTGTCAAAAGTAACGCACTATTTAGCGGAACAGGGTCCCATTTAGGACGCTGAAAACCTCAGTTGCTTAAATAAATCCAGCAGCGGCAATACACAAGATGACGTCCATATAGCATCTCAACGTGAGCATGCAGTGAGGAGAGTTAGCCAGACATAGGAAAAGCTCAGCGATTTGAACGTAAACAGTAGCCTAGCCGATGTGTAAAGCCTATATTACTGTATGTTTGATTTTCCGACGGTATAATTTATTTTTGCTGATACTTTGGTCAAGTAAAGCAGAAATGTACCCGGTTTGTTGAAACGTCATATTTGATTAGTCTATCTTGCGATTGTTTGTTCTCTCTCTCATTATTACTGTACCAGCTATGTTTTTATTTAGGTTAATTGCAAACAACTTTCTGAGATGGAACTTCGTTAGGCCTATAGATTCATTTAATGGTTTAGCATTAAAGAGTAGGCTATGTGTAACGCTCGTCGTATGAAGTAGAAGGAGACCAAGGTGCAGCGTGGTAAGTGTTCATGATATTTAATCAAACTGAACACTGAAACAAAATAATAAAGTAGAACAAAACAAAACAGTTCTGTCAGGTGCAGACACAAAACAGAAAACAACTACCCACAAAACACAGCAGGGAAAAAAAGGCTGCCTAAGTATGATTCCCAATCAGAGACAAAGATAGACAGCTGCCTCTAATTGGGAACCACACTCGGCCAAACACAAAGAAATAGAAACATAGAATTCCCACCCTAATCACACCCTGGCCTAACCAAAATAGAGAATAAAAACCTCTCTATGGCCAGGGCGTGACACTATGCCTAGGCCGACAAGTAACATTCACCTCGAATGGGTAACGGGGAGAAAAAGGAAATTACAATTTTCAAGCAATAAACCAGGAGAGGTAAAAAACGACGTTAGGCCCTATCTGACATTTTGCGCATCTTTGGTGCTTTCCGCTCTTTCTACAATCTACAGTGCCTTGCATAAGTATTCACCCCCCCTTTCGACATTTCCACATTTTATTGTGTTACAACCTGTCATTAAAATTKATTTAATTAGGATTTTTTGTCTCTGATCTACAGAAAAAAGTCTAATGTTCAAGTGGGCTTTTTTTTTAAAGCATATTTTTCCAAATTATTTATAAATAAAAAAAAGTTAAAGTCTTGATTGTGTAAGTACTCACACCCTTTGCTGTGACACCACTAAATAAGCTCTGGTGCAACCGATTACCTTCAGAAGTCACACCATTAGTTGAATGGAGTCCCCCTGTGTGCAACTAAAGTGTCATGTGATCTCAGATTAAATACACCTTTTTCTGGAAAGCCCCAGAGTTTACTAGAGAGCATATCTAAACTAACAGCATCATTAAGCGCAAGGAGCTAACAGAACAACACTAGGATAAAGTTCTGAAGAGGCACCAATAAAAAAACATCCCAAACATTGAACATCCCCCTGAGCAGCGTTAAATCCATCATAAACAAAATGGAAAGAATGACACAAGAGCGTCCACCAAAACTCAGTGACATCGTTTGTGACATCGCGATGTCCTCACCATCAACGATGGCTGTCAAACATCGTCGATAGACGACGCGATCGCAAAATCGCCCCAACCCTATTGGCTAACGTGATTAATGACGCCTCTCATGGACATATTTGTGTGTGGTGGTCCGTGAGGCGTGAGGAGGAACAGCACGCCGTCTTAACTGATGTCTTGGGAATACTTCCTCTAGCCCACCTCAGCCCAGGCAGCAACCCAAGGGCTGCTAGCTATAACCTATACAGTACAGTAGCACTTCACCAAAGGCTCATTTATACCCTACGCAAGTACGCAACGCAAAATGTCTAGCAAAAATACGTGTGCATCGGCGCAATTTGTAAATCGACACAAGATCGACATTTTGTTCAGCTTTTTGCGTTCTTGCGTGCGATATAAATTAGGCACGAGCAGTGAACATCCCGCCATTTCTCCCTGGCTGCATTCCAAACACTTAAAAGACACACCCTCTCCCCTCAGCCCTCAAATGAAGTGGACACTTCGGATGATGTATCATGACGTCTGAGGAGTTGACACTTGCAGGGGCGAGGGGCGAGGGAAGAATGAATTTGATATGGAGCGCTCTTGCCCGGGAATGTGTCACTCGTTCAACTCACGGTTGTGTTTTCAGTCACCATGGAACTGTTGTGTGCCTTATACGCGCCACAGTCAATTATGATTGCATTTCATATCTTGGCTAGAAGACAACGCATCCGCAGACATCGAATGTTAGCCACCCTACTATATCAGGTCAAATCGAAATTTACAATGTATAAGTGTGATGTCAGGGAAAGTGGTGCGCAAGCTAACGTTTCCAAAAGCTAACCAAACAAAAACATCATTACTTTTACGAGACGTGTTTGAGCCGTCATGTGCATTAGTAGCACAATTTCTAACTTATTTACATTCGTTTTTTTACTTACACTTGTATGTTGACTTCTCCGAATTAATGTTGGTTTTAAGTATTGGCTGACTTTTCTTAGCGGATGTACAGTCATCGGCAATTGAATTATTGGGGCGTTTCAGAACATTTTTATTTAGTTTTATTGAAACTTTATTTAACTAGGCCAGTCAGTTAAGAACATAATTGTACATTCGCAAACTCGATCAAAACCGAGGGCTGCCAACTTCCCTTGCTTGGCTAATCAACGACAAAGATGGCCGCGGGGATTCCCCCAAGGGCACAAGGCGAAGGTGTGTCTTTTATGACTTTGAAACGCAGCCCCCGTTACTGTCCACATCAAACATTTTTCAACATCTGCTACCATAGACAACATACTTGTGTTTGTTTTCCGCAGAAATGTCATGGCTCGTCAAACTAAAAGGTGAATTGATGAGAATGTCTAGGATGACGTCGCCATCTCTGTTCCATATACACAGCCCATTTAGATGTCAATTCGCCGCCACTGTATTCCTGTGCCAAGAGGCTAAACTACGGCCCACTGCTGCAACTGAGGAAGTAGCTATGTTTCAAGCTATGACCAGCATGTAGGCTCTCTGTGTGTGTGTGAGTGTGTGTGTATACATGCATGTGTGTGTGCTCATTACCTGCCGCTAGCAGTGTCTGGCGATTCGGCCCCAAGTCTGCATCTTTCCAGCTGATTGGCCACAATCTGTCTCTCCACTTCCAGCTCCCTGGTCAGCCTCTCAAACTGGAGCTCCTGCAGAAGGACAGCAAAGTCAGGAACACAAGGTCAGAGATGCCTTACAGAATGGCTCCCTTGTAAAATAGGTATTCTGGTCTGAGTGGGATTTCCTGCTTCAATAAAGGTTCAATGAAACTACATGGATGAAGATGATGCCGACGAGGAGGAAGGATAACAGTTTGACAGCTCTGAGGAACAGAAGCGTGTACAGACGCCGCGCCATAGAGGACGTACAAAAACACCACACACACAATAGCTCCGTAATAGCTCGGGGGAAACGCTACGCCTTGGAAAACAAAGTAACCATTTGAAACGCGCACACACACACACACACACACACACACACACACACATCACAATGCGCAGCCCACACACAGAGATTGAAGTACCACTTTAGCCTGGGCAAAAACAGTGTTATTCAACCTTGCTTCTACTAGCTTGTTGGCAGGGAGCAATGCAGGAAGCAGCATCTGACTTTTCTAACTATCGAACCCCAGTGAGGCTGCCTGCCTAGGGTTCTACCTGGGCTCTCTTTCTCTGTGTCTCAGCCTGGCTTCAAGCACTGCAGCATGTCACAGGAAGAGAGCCTCACATATACAAACGCGCGGACACACAGTACACTACTAGACCTTACAGTATACATAACTAACTAACTAACTAACTAACTAACAACACACACACACACACACACACACACACACACACACACACACACACACACACACACACACACACACACACACACACCACACACACACACAACACACCACACACACACACACACACACACACACACACACACACACACACACACACACACACACACACACACAGCCCTTTCCTTGCACCCATGCCACCACCGCTCTGTCACACACAGACATGCCGGGACTCAGTCGGTTTCTCTCTCTTTCTCTCACGTACACAGACCCATTCCCACTCACCTTAATAGGCGATAATCTAGCTAGACTATTTCTCTCTCTCTCTCCCCAGCCCAGCTGTAGCCCCTTCCATATAACTGTAGCCAGTCACAGCCCTCTACTCCACCAGAGGAAGTAAGCCCTGTAGCTTCAGGCTGCCCACGCTTCACGCCTCATCTCCACCACCCCTCTTTAACTTCTGGAGGTGCCACGAGAATGTCTCTCTTGACTGGAGACTCATTTGGCTCAGAAGAGAGCGTTAGCTAGTGCTCCCCCTCTGGCCCGCCCGCCCGCCCTCTCTCCCTCCCTCCTTCCCCTCCTCCTCCGCCTGCCTTGCATTGCCTTGTGCCCTCCCCTGGCTCAGTAGTGGCCATGTGCAGCCTGGCTGCTGCAGAGAGGGGAGAGGGGAGCTCTGCTAAGCCCTGCCGCTCCACACAGAGAGAGAGAGAGAGAGAGACAGAGACACAGGCCACGCTGCAGTTTCCTCAGGAAGTAGGAACATCGAAACGGTGGCTCTGCTCCCGCCGCTAGCACACACAGAACAGAGGATACTATTCCGGAACGGGGACTGAAACAGACCCCTCTGTAGAGTATATTACAGCTCTCTGTCCTGACAGGAAGACTGACACTGATATACTTAGAAGGAAATTATCAATAAATCCTTCGCGGCAGCCGCTTTAGAGACGCATAGAATAAACGAGGGGGACTTATTTTCTGTTTCAAGAACCAAGAATCTGTGTGCACATTTGTGAAACAAAACTATTGTATAGACGTAGTCAACAAAGATAATGGCATAGAGAACACGTTAAGATGAAATCTCCTTATCGGTTTAGTCTGAGTCTTGCTATTCCAGGTTCTCTGTTATTTAATCAAATATAATAAAAGTTTGCGGTCTTCGAGACGATGGTATCTTTTTAGTGACGTCTAGCAAAATATGGCCACGGGTGATCTTGTAACTGCTCAACCATCTGAATGAAGCTCAACACCGCAGCGCTAGTGTACTGTGTGTGTGTGTGTGTGTGTGTGTGCAAACCCAACAGCTTGTACCTATCCCCATGCACTCTCAGCAGCACTGAAGCACTCACACCACATTACACCTACTATTAAACTTCTCTGATAGCGCATGAAGATCACTGATACGTGCATGTCTCTGCCCATTACACTTTCATATGCATTTCTTCAAAGCGGGTGTGCAGTTTAACTGGCTACGCTGTCAAATCACTAGCGCGGGAGTATCTGTTTAGACTACAGCAGAGTAGCAGGGTCTAAAAACAGATAAAGAGTGCCCCTTTTAAACGCCCATAAAATCTCTGAACTAATAGACTTTACAGTTCACGGTGCAGGCTAAGAGAGTTGTGGTCATCATTTGGCATCCCAGAGAAAAGTAGGCCGCCAGAATCCAAGAGTTAATATTGTGGTACAGAGAGTGTTGTTGTGTATAAGAAAGTACATTTGAGAGCCTGATAGAAACACAGATAACGGGCTGCGTCCCAACTGACACCCTATTCCCTCAACTGACACCCTATTCCCTATGTGCAGATGTAGGACCTTAATTTGAGACAGTTTGCTACAGCAGGAAAATAATGTGGATTATAATGAATGGACATTTTTTTGGAGGCTTTGATACATTTTAGTTAGGGCAAATCGAGTCAGACAATTTAAAGTGGAAATTACAAACTTTAGAAGCCCTTTTAAACCTCGAAGACGCGACAAGTTTGCATATCCTGCCGTGCAGGAAAATTCTCAGCAACAAAAGACTGATCAAATGAAGATCTGTACTGCACTACTTTTGACCAGAGCCTATATAGGGAATAGGGTGCCATTTGGGATGGAAAGGGTGAACGACCCTTCCAGGAAGAAAATAACACAGATAGGCTTCAGTTCCACAGCCTCCTCCCTTTCTCATTGGCTCACTGCAGAAAACACTTGTCACATGATACAACACAATCCTTTCATGGACCATTTATGACCAGAAAAACACTTTAAATCACACATTCTGGAAGATGTACACATTTTTGTGAGTAAACACAATGAAATGGGTGTCTTATGTCATGAACATGGTTGGTTCACCATTTATTTGCCTTCTCCTGTTTGACTGTGCAGCCTTGAATGTCCGAGGGGCGTAAACGTGGTCTCAGAGCTACTAGATAATGCACAGCCAAGGGCAAACAGTGTTGCTTCTTCTACTGAATAACTCCAATGCAGCAGGTTTCTATAGAATCCAGATTGTGTTTCTGATGAAACAGTGCAGAGAGGCATCTGCTGCTGCCATATGGCTCTAAATGCTTGATCCCAGTTCCAAGCCTGTCCTACCCACGCTCTGTACCCCAAGCCTGTCCTACCCACGCTCTGTACCCCAAGCCTGTCCTACCCACGCTCTGGTACCCCAAGCCTGTATAGCGCTTACCCCACGCTCTGTACCCAAGCCTGTCCTACCCACGCTCTGTACCCCAAGCCTGTCCTACCCACGCTCTGTACCCCAAGCCTGTCCTACCCACGCTCTGTACCCCAAGCCTGTCTACCATGCTCTGTACCCCAAGCCTGTCCTACCACGCTCTGTACCCCAAGCCTGTCCTACCCACGCTCTCGTACCCAAGCCTGTCCTACCCTGCTCTGTACCCAAGCCTGTCCTACCCACCATGCTCTGTATCCCAAGCCTGTCCTACCCATGCTCTGTACCCCAAGCCTGTCCTACCATGCTCTGTACCCCAAGCCTGTCCTAACCACGCTCTGTACCCCAAGCCTGTCCTACCCACGCTCCTGTACCCCAAGCCTGTCCTACCATGCTCTGTACCCCAAGCCTGTCCTACCACGCTCTGTACCCCAAGCCTGGCCTACCACCGCTCCTGTACCCCAAGCCTGTCCTACCCACGCTCTGTACCCCAAGCCTGTCCTACCCATGCTCTGTACCCCAAGCCTGTCCTACCCCCACGCTCTGTTACCCCAAGCCTGTCCTACCCAACGCTCTGTACCCCAAGCCTGGCCTACCCACGCTCTGTACCCCAAGCCTGTACTACCCACGCTCTGTACCCCAAGCCTGTCCTACCCACGCTCTGTACCCCCAAGCCTGTACCTACCCACGCTCTGTACTCCAAGCCTGGCCTACCCACGCTCTGTACCCCAAGCCTGTACTACCCACGCTCTGTACCCCCAAGCCTGTCCTACCCACGCTCTGTACTCCAAGCCTGTCCTACCCACGCTCTGTACCCCAAGCCTGTTACTACCCACGCTCTGTACCCCAAGCCTGTCCTACCCACGCTCTGTACCCCAAGCCTGTCCTACCCACGCTCTGTACCCCAAGCCTGTACTACCCACGCTCTGTACCCCAAGCCTGTCCTACCCACGCTCTGTACCCAAGCCTGGCCTACCCACGCTCTTGTACCCCAAGCCTGTACTACCCACGCTCTGTACCCCAAGCCTGTACTACCCACGCTCTGTACCCCAAGCCTGTCCTACCCACGCTCTTGACCCCAAGCCTGTACTACCCACGCTCTGTACTCCAAGCCTGTACTACCCACGCTCTGTACCCCAACCCCCTAGCCTGGCCTACCCACGCTCTGTACCCCAAGCCTGTTACTACCCCACGCTCTGTACCCAAGCCTTCCCTACCCACGCTCTGTATCCCAAGCCTGTCCTACCCACGCTCTGTACCCCAAGCCTGGCCTACCCACGCCTCTGTACCCCAAGCCTGTACTACCCACGCTCTGTACTCCCAAGCCTGTCCTACCCACGCTCTGTACTCCAAGCCGTCCTACCCACGCTCTGTACTCCAAGCCTGTTCCTACCCCCAAGCTTCTGTATCCCAAGCCTGTCCCACCCACGGTCTGTGTTCCAAGCATGTCCTACCCATGCTCTGTACCCCAAGCCTGTCCTACCCACACTCTGTACCCCAAGCCTGTCCTACCCATGCTCTGTACCCCAAGCCTGTCCTACCCACGCTCTGTACTCCAAGCCTGTCTCCACTGTGGAACGCCTGCCTGCATGGAGGAGATTCAGAGCTTCCTGTACGAAGCACAGCTAGCTAGCCTCTCCGTCTCTACCCTGCAGCAAGCAATCCTCCCCTCTTGCATCTGCTCGGTCTTTTCCTCTCTCAGGTGGCCATCAATATTATTAAGACGTCGTCCTCAACGTCCCTCTCCTTGTCCTTTATTAGCCTATGACGCAAAAAAGAAAACATATTTTATGACTTTTACCTCTCTCTCATACATTTCAACAGGAATTTCCAGAGGATAGGTCATCACGAGCCTTATGAAGCCCGCGACAAATGTGGATCCAATACATTCATTATTAGCTTCTCACACCAGGCTGTTACATATGTAGAATCGTAATTTGATCACCCTTTTGCAGGAGAACTTTACAATTAAATGTATAGTGTACTTGAGGTTTAAAAAGGCTTCTAAGGTTTGTAATTTCCACTTCGAAATTTAAGAATTGATTTTCTCTTACGAAACAAATGTATCAACCCCTACAAAAATGTCCATTAATTCACATTTCCTGGTGATGCAGGATTATTTTCCGGTGTAGCAAACTGGTTCAAATTAAGATCCTACATCTGTACTTGTCGCTACAGGCGGCAACCTAATGAAACAAGAACAAAGACAACACAGCCTAAGTGGCGCGTCCATTACAGCCTCAAATAGACCGGCTCTCCTCTGGTCCCCATGTATAATTCATTGAGTTTGCAGAGTCAGTGAAACACAAAATGGGACACATCTATTCAGCTTAATGATGCGACGCGTCAGGACGAAGGCCGCGGTAACGACCATTAAACAAGGCCCGTGTTTATCTAGCCCATGTCGCCGGCGGGGGGGTGCGGCGAGAGCCCTCTCTCCCCCCTCGGTCCGTGCCAGGCTTAGTGGAAGGAGGGTTGGAGACAATGAAGGCTGGTCGTCCTGTACCAACATGCGCTTTGCTCTGCTAAGCTCTGCTCATTGTTTGGCATGACAATGAGTGTCAGTCCTCGGGCCTGACTGCCCTGTCACCCAGCGCTGAATCAGATCCTGTCCCCCTCTGTCTCGGCCTGTCCTACTTCATAGGGCCTAGTACAAACCGATGACATACCACCACGCCACGGGTTGCATGACCCCTTGTAGAGGCATAATGGACAGTGACTCTGGTAGCTTCAAGCATTGGCCTCTACTCTACTCTGTCCTGTCGTGCAGCCTAAGCACAGCCTCTCACTCCACCTACAGGTCTACACTTGACATGAAGGGCTGCGTCCTAAAATAGCCCCCTATTTTTTTATTTAACCTTTATTTATCCAGCAAATCCCATTGAGAGGTCCCTTTATAACTTTGAAGTGCACTACATTTAACACCGTCATTTGGGATGTACTCGTGATAAGACAACGGAGGGCCACTCGCAACATTTTTCCAAAACCCTGTAAATGACATTTTCTCTGCTGAAAATAAAATTCTATGAAATAGAACAAGTAGGAATTGAAGAGTTCGGTAGTTTTAGGTCACGTTCATCACCGCATAAAGAATTAGAAAGACTGCAACACTGGCATTGTAACTTCATACCAGAGAGGAAGAGAAGCAGACCAGTCTTTGGCCCTATAGGCCAGGCACAGTGAGGTCACGCCAACGTTATACAGGCTCAACTGTGTCAGTGTATTTTCAGTAGCAGAGTCATACAGTATATAGAGGTATCGGGCTCTGATTAGAGGCTGTTGATCATTTCCACTCCAGCAGGCTCTCCTCTCTTCATGTCCTGATTGGGCGTGATTGAGCCATCATGTTCAGAGGGCTAGTTTGGGTGACCCTGGCTTGACCGGCTTGGGCCAGAAGAAGCATAGGATTTTATGGAACGCTCTTTGTCAGCTCTCAAACATCAGCTCCGACATAGTAATCACGCCGTTAAGCCGAGATAAAAAATAACCAGAGCATGCAAATATAATAGTAGATGTCATTTAACCAGATGCTTTTATCCAAAGGGACTTATAGTCACGTGTGCATACATTTTACTTATGGGTGGTCCTGGGAATCGAACCCACTAMCTTGGCATTACAAGAGCCATGCTCTACCAATTTAGCTGCCAAGGACCATATGAAAACATGAGGGGATAGTCTAGGTCCAGTGTACAACAGTAGGCTCCTCATGTCCTGTCCCAGATGCACACCAAGCATCCTCCTCCTCACACCACGTCACTGTTTGGTGGATCTTTTTTAACCTTTTGTCAATAGGGGGTGCTGTTAGCACTTAATTTTTTTTGACATTGCCAAATTAAACTGCCTAGTAGTCAATTCTTGCTCGTACAATATGCATATTATTGTTATTATTGGATAGAAAACACTCTCTAGTTTCTATAACCGTTGGAATTATGTCTCTGAGTGGAACAGAACTCWWTCTACAGCACTTTTCCTGACAGGGAGTGAGATTTCAGCAACCTTGGCCCTTCATGTCCCAGTCAGGTTTTAACCCTGGTGCTCCTAGGGTGAATGTCTGTGAGGATACCAAACAACTGCAAGCCTACACCTTCCTACTTAGATGTCAGTAAGTGGTGACAATTTGAATGGAGTCGATTGCGCAATCAGGGCCTGTATAAAACACCAAAGACCGGAAGTAGCTTTCCTTTGGACCCTGCCCTCGACGCACGAAGGACGTTGGACCGACCTCTTTCCAAGCCTTGGTTTAGCCAGTAATATATCGCCGGTCATTTTTACTTGTTATAGTGTTAAAAACATCATAAGGTAGTTAATTTAAACCGTTTTATAGCAATTTATCTCGTTTAGTGGGATTTTGAGGCATTTATTTGTTGACGCCCTTCCATGAGCTGGGCACGTTTCCTGTACATACCGAACGTTAGTGACCATTGCAGCGGCAAGAGGATCCCTTTCTGACGATAGACCGGAAGAAAAAACAATGCCCAAGAATCTGAATGGAAGAACAGCTCATAGTAAGAACTATTTATGATGATAAATCGCTGTTCTGTTGAAAAATTTAAACGCATATATCGCCATTTTGTTTTGTTAGCTTCGCTTTGGCGGACCCGTATTGCACAAGTAAGGATAATTTTAGGAAATGTAAGTCAGCGATTGCATTAAGAACTAATTTGTCTTTTCGATTCCTGTCAACCCTGTATTAGTAAGGTTAGATAAGTTATCTATTAGTACGTGAGATCACTCTCAAGATGGCGCCCGTCTTCAGGCCAGTTTTGCTACTATCTCATTGTATTAACCACGTTTTTTTGGGCTAATATGCAAATTTTCGAAACTCCTATATGTATGTTGTAATATGATGTTACAGGAGTGTCATCGGAAGAATTCTGAGAAGGTTAGTGAAAAAATTAATATATTTGGTGATCATAACGTTATCGCTCCCGTTGCCTTGAATTTGTGGGTAAGTTTGCACATGTGGTATGCTAAATAACGTATTATATGTGTTTATCGCTAATAACAGCTTAGAAATCTGAAATATTGTCTGGAATTCACAAGATCTGTGTCTTTCCATTGCTATGCATTTCTATTTTTATTTTATGAAATGATGATGAAGTAAATTAGTAATACACGTTGCTCTCTGTATTTATTCTAGTCGAGTTGTGTGGTGGTGCAATTGTAAACTATGATTTCTACCTGAAATATGCACATTTTTCTAACAAAACCTATCCTATACAATAAATATGTTATCAGACTGTCATCTGATGAGTTTTTTTCTTGGTTAGTGGCTATCAATATCTTTATTTGGCCGAATTGGTGATAGCTACTGGTGAGAGAAAAAATGGTGGACAAAGAAAAATGGTGTCTTTTGCTAACGTGGTTAGCTAATAGATTTACATATTGTGTCTTCCCTGTAAAACATTTTAAAAATCAGAAATGATTGCTGGATTCACAAGAAGTGGATCTTTCATCTGGTATCTTGGACTTGTGATTGAATGATATTTAGATGCTACTATTTACTTGTGACGCTATGCTAGCTATGCTATTCAGCTTTTTACTGGTGGGGGGGTGGGGTGCTCCCGGATCCGGGTTTCTGAGGCGGTAGAATTTAACACTTATATTCAATCTCCTTACATATTTATTGCACTTACAGTTGAAGTCGGACGTTTACATACACTTAGGTTGGAGTCATAAAACTCGTTTTTCAACCACTCCACAAATTTCTTGTTACAAACTATAGTTTTGGCAGCGGTTGACATCTACTTTGTGCATGACACAAGTATTTTTTCCAACAATTGTTTTACAGACAGATTATTTCACTTACAAATCACTGTATCAAATTCCAGTGGGTCAGAAGTTGACATACACTAAGTTGACTGTGCCTTTAAACAGCTTGGAAAATTCCAGAAAATGATGTATGGCTTTAGAGCTTCTGATAGGCTAATTGACATAATTGAGTCAATTGGAGGTGTACCTGTGGATGTATTTCGAGGCCTACTTTCAAACTCAGTGCCTCTTTGCTTGACATCATGGGAAATGAAAAGAAATCAGCCAAAGACCTCAGAAAAAAAATTGAGACCTCCACAAGTCTGGTTCCTCCTTGGGAGCAATTTCCAAACGCCTGAAGGTACACACGTCCATCTGTACAAACAATAGTACGCAAGTATAAACATCATGGGACCATGCAGCAATCATACCGCTCAGGAAGGAGACACGTTCTGTGTCCTAGAGATGAACGTACTTTGGTGCGAAATGCAAATCAATTCCAGAACAACAGGCCTGGGGAGATGCTCAAGGAAACAGGTTCAAATGTATTAAAATCCACAGTAAAACGAGTCCTATATTGACATAACCTGAAAGGCCGCTCAGCAAGGAAGGAAGCCACTGCTCCAAAACTGCCATAAAAAAGCCCGACTACGGTTTGAAAATGCACATGGGACAACAAGATTGTACTTTTTGGAGAAATGTCCTCTGGTCTGATGAAACAAAAATAGAACTGTTTGGCCATAATGACCATCGTTATGTTTGGAGGAAAAAGGGGGAGGCTTGCAAGCCGAAGAACACCATCCCGACCGTGAAGCACGGGGGTGCAGCATCATGTTTGGGGGTGCTTTGCTGCACTTCACAAAATAGATGGCATCATGAGGAGGGAAATGGTGTGGATATATTGACAGTGCTCAGTTCAGGAAGTTAAAGCTTGGTCGCAAATGGGTCTTCCAAATGGACAATGACCCCAAGCATACTTCCAAAGTTGTGGCAAAATGGCTTAAGGACACACAAAGTTCAAGGTATTGGAGTGGCCATCACAAAGCCCTGACCTCAATCCTATAGAACATTTGTGGCAGAACTGAAAAAGCATGTGCGAGGAAGGAGGCCTACAAACCTGACTCAGTTACACCAGCTCAGTCAGGAGTAATTGGCCAAAATTCAGCCAATTTATTGTGGGAAGCTTGTGGAATGCTACTCAAAACATTTGACCCAAGTTAAACAATTTAAAGGCAAAGCTACCAAATACTAATTGAGTATGTAAACTTCTGACTTCCACTGGGAATGTGATGAAAGAAATAAAAGCTGAAATAAATCATTCTCTCTACTATTATTCTGACATTTCACATTCTTAAAATAAAGTGGTGATCCTAACTGACCTAAGACAGGGAATTTTTACTAAGATTAAATTTCATGAATTGTGAAAAACTGAGTTTAAATGTATTTGGCTAAGTGTATGTAAACTTCTGACTTCAACTGTACATGTTGTATCTTCCATATTCCTGGCTGCACAATGAATTACCCAACCGGAACCAAAAAAGGTTGAATTGGATTGAATTGACAGGTAGAGCCAGAGGTGGCATGTCCCTCTCCTAGACACGTCCTCACGCTCTGCTCAACCATAGGAGATAGAGACAATAAATGACAACACACGACATCTGCAATTCTACCATCCCCGAGCAGCGAAGGATTTCAATATATTTTCATGCGGCACTTTAATGCATATCTAATGCTTTTGTAGCATGATGGGTATTGTGACGGAAAACAGCGAGTGCTTTTCTTGGGGTTCTTTTGCGAGGTCTGAGACCACCTGAAAGGCGGCATAGTAGAACAAGTTCTAATCCTACTGTACTTCACACTTTTCGACCACATTGCCATGATAGATGGATATCACTAGAATCATCGTCATCGTGGGGTTTGTGAACATTTCTAAAGCCCCCTTCTCAAACGGATGACCCCTGCTCAGAGACAAACAACAGTAGCAATATGAATCATCAACATGCTGGCAGAAGAAAACAATACCAATCTGCAACAGCACAGCAGTCGTTCATAGGCCTCTTCTACAACAATCAAAGTGTTGGAATTCAAAGGAAGTCCATTGGTATAAGTTTCACCTGGAAGTGAAGCTATAGCATACTATAGAAGACTAGTAGTAGACTACTAGTGAATTAATAATAGACTAATACTAGACCTTTCAGTGTGGGGACAAAGGCAGTCCCTTTCTTCAACATGTCTCCTACCTGACTTTAGTGGAGAAAGCAGTGTGGTACAGTACTGACGACATCATGACTAGCCTGTCAGCGAATACAGCGAAATAAACGATTGAGAAGCCATGATGCGGAGGTGAGTGAAATAGATGTACATTTCCTGCTGTCGACTCAGCACTTCCTCTGCCACACACATATATAGCAGATAGACAAGAATGGTGAGGTACAGGGCATTCGGAAAGTATTCAGAGCCCTTGACTTTTTGTAACGTTACAGCCTTACTCTAAAATTGATTACAATTGTTTTCCGCCTCGTCAATCTACACACAATACCATCTAATGACAAAGCCAAAACAGTTTTTTGTTGTAGGATTTTTTTTTATGTATAAAAATGTAAAAGAATTTAAATATCACATTTACATAAGTATTCAGACCCTTTACTCAGTACTTTGTGGAAGCACAAGCTCTGTCAGGTTGGATGGGGAGTGTCGCTGCACAGCYATTTTCAGGTGTCTCCAGAGATGTTCGATCGGGCTCTGGCTGGGCCACTCAAGGACATTCAGAGACTTGTCCCGAAGCCACTCCTGCGTTATCTTCGCTGTGTGCTTAGGGTCGTTGTCCTGTTGGAAGGTGAACCTTTGCCCCAGTCTGAGGTCCTGAGCGCTCTGGAGCAGATTTTCATCAAGGATCGCTCTGTACTTTGCACCATTCATCTTTCCCTAGATCCTGACTAGTCTCCCAGTCCCTGCCGCTGAAAAACATCCGCACAGCATGATGCAGCCACCATCATGCTTCACCGTAGGGATGGTGCCAGGTTTCCTCCAGACATGACGCTTAGCATTCAGGCCAAAGAGTTCAATCTTGGTTTCATCAGACCAGAGAATCTTGTTTGTCATGTTCTGAGAGTCTTTAGGCAAACTCCAAGCGGCTGTCATGTGCCTTTTACTGAGGAGTGGCTTTTGTCTGGCCACTCTACCATAAAGGCCTGGTTGTCAGAGCGATGCAGAGGTGGTTGTCCTTCTGGAAGGTWCTCCCATCTCCACAGAGGAACTATGGAGCTCTGTCAGAGTGACTATCGGGTTTTTGGTCACCTCCCTGACCAAGACCCTTCTCCCCAGATTGCTCAGTTTGGCCGGGAAGTCTTGGTGGTTCCGAACTTCTTCCATTTCAGAATGATGGAGGCAACTGTGTAATTTTAATATATATATATATTACCTTTATTTAACTAGGCTAGTCAGTTAAGAACATTCTTATTTACAATGACAGCCTACCTGGGAACAGTGGGTTAACTGCCTTGTTCAGGGGCAGAACGACAGATTTTTACCTTGTCAGCTCGGGGATTCGATCCGCCCCAATGCTCTAACCACTAGGCTACCTGCCGCCCCTTGGGAACCTTCAATGCTGCAGAAATGTTTTGGTACCCTTTCCGAGATCTGTGCCTCGACACAATCCTGTCTGGGAGCTCTACGGACAATTCCTTTGACTGCATGGTTTGGTTTTTGCTCTGACATGCACTGTCAACTGTGGGACCTTATATAGACAGGTGTGTGCCTTTCCAAATCATGTCCAATCAATTGAATTTACCATAGCTGGACTCCAATCATGTTGTAGAAACATCTCAAGGATGATCAATGGAAACAGGATGCACCTGAGCTCAATTTTGAGTCTCACAGCAAAGGGTCTGAATATTTATGTAAATAAGCTATTTCAGTTTTTTATTTTGAATACATTTGCGGGGGGAAAAAACGTTTTTGCTGTTTCATTCTGGGGTATTGTGTGTAGATTGATGAGGAAGAAAATGTATTTAATCATTTTAGAATTAGGCTGTAACGTAAGAACATTTGGAAAAAGTCAAGGGGTCTGAATTAGAGGTCGACCGATTATGATTTTTCACCACCGATACCGATTATTGGAGGACCAAAAAAAGACGATACCGATTTAATCGGCCATTTTTTAAAATGTAYTTGTTATAATGACAATTACAACAACACTTACTCTAACTTAATAGAATACATCAATAAAATAAATTTAGCCTCAAATAAGTAATGAAACATGTTCAATTTGGTTTAAATAMTGCAAAAACAAAGTGTTGGAGAAGAAAGTAAAAGTACAATATGTGCCATGTAAAAAAGCTAACGTTTAAGTTCCTTGCTCAGAACATGAGAACATATGAAAGCTGGTGGTTCCTTTTAACATGAGTCTTCAATCTTCCCAGGAAAGATGTTTTAGGTTGTAGTTATTATAGGAACTATAGGACTATTTCTCTCTATACCATTTGTATTTCATATACCTTTGACTATTGGATGTTCTTATAGGCACTTTAGTATTGCCAGTGTAACAGTATAGCTTCCGTCCCTCTCCTCGCTCCTACCTGGGCTCGAACCAGGAACACAACGACAACAGCCACCCTCGAAGCATCGTTACCCATCGCTCCACAAAATCCGAGGCCCTTGCAGAGCAAGGGATACAACTACTCCAAGTCTCAGAGCGAGTGACGTTTGAAACGCTATTAKCGCGCACCCCGCTCACTAGCTAGCCATTTCACATCTGTTACACCAGCCTAATCTCGGGAGTTGATACACAATGCTTGAAGCATTGCGAAGAGCTGCTGGCAAAACGCACGAAAGTGCTGTTTGAATGAATGCTTATGAGCCTGCTGCTGCCTACCACCGCTCAGTCAGACTGCTCTATCAAATCATAGACTTAATTATAACATAATAACACACAGAAATACGAGCCTTAGGTCATTAATATGGTAGATTCCGGAAACTATAATTTCGAAAACAAAACGTTTATTCTTTCAGTGAAATACAGAACCGTTCCGTATTTTATCTAACGGGTGGCATCCCTAAGTCTAAATATTGCTGTTACATTGTACAACCTTCAATGTTATGTCATAATTATTGTACAATTCTGGCAAATTAATTATGTTAGGAATTAATGGACTTCACACAGTTCGCAACGAGCCAGGCGGCCCAAACTGCTGCATATACCCTGACTGCTTGCACGGAACGCAAGAGAAGTGACACAATTTCCCTAGTTATAAGAAATTCATGTTAGCAGGCAATATTAATTAAATATGCAGGTTTAAAAATATACACTTGTGTATTGATTTTAAGAAAGGCATTGATGTTTATGGTTAGGTACACATTGGCGCAACGACAGTGCCTTTTCACGAATGCGCTTGTTAAATCATCACCCGTTAGGCGAAGTAGGCTGTGATTCAATGAGAAATTAACAGGCACCACATCGATTATATGCAACACAGGAAACGCTAGATAAACTAGTAATATTATCAACCATGTGTAGTTAACTAGTGATTATGTTAAGATTGATGATTGTTTAATGCTAGCTAGAAACTTACCTTGGCTTGGCTTCTTGCTGCCCTCGCGTAACAGGTAGTCAGCCTACCACTCCTCATGGAGTGCAATGTAATGCAGGTGGGTAGAGCGTTGGACTAGTAACCGGAAGGTTGCAAACAACGAATCCCCGATCTGACAAGGTTAAAATCTGTCGTTCTGCCCCTGAACAAGGCAGTTAACCCACCGTTCCTAGGCCGTCATTGAAAATAAGAATGTGTTCTTAACTGACTTGCCTAGATAAATAAAGGTGTAAACATTTTTTTTAATAAATCGGTCACAATCGGTGTCCAAAAATACCGATTGCCGATTGTTATGAAAACTTGAAATCGGCCCTAATTAATCGGCCATTCCGATTAATCGGTCGACCTCTAGTCTGAATACTTTCCGAATTCACTGTATATCACAACCCCCTCACCCCCACCCCCACACACATCCCCACTTTCTTTGAAGCATGTGTACATATTGTGTCTTCTTGTACTAGACCTTTCCTGCAGTCAAATAACCAAAGCGCCCTCTAGTGGCCTCATGGTTGGAATGTTATAAATATTTCTCATCATTTCATAATTAATCAACATGATTTAAAAAACCTGCTGAAACTCCGGTGTTTCTATGTCAAACGGTTTTTGTTATATTTCAGTCTTCTGTGCTGTATTTAAAATGCAATATTGGGATGCAAATTCAAAATGGAAAACATGTCAACTCTATATCTGACATGGTATAGGTATCTTCTTTCATTATGCCCATAACCATGTGTGTGAGATGTTTAGTTTTGCTTCAAAKTAGACGTGTTTAAGACTACCTAGAAGCACTCAGTGTGACCCTAAAAGGTTTTTAATTATACTTATGCTAAAAATGTTTATGCTATTCTCCTGAGCCATTTAATACATGTTCGTATTTTCATATTTTATTATTTCCTATTACTGCAATGTCGAAAATGAACTTGCAAGTAAGCATTGCGTTGATATCCTGTACATATGACTACTAAAACGTTCAACTCACATACAGCAGACAGACAGGAACAGTGAGTTATATCACAGCAATCTGTGCTCCAGCCCCGGCACCAGAAAATGTCCAAATCTCTCTATTAATTAAGACTAGAGATCTTATCTGACTTTTATTTCTCACTTCTTCACTGTCTCTATTTGATGCTGCACTGGCCCAGCAGCACTCAGTGTCCCATAGGGCTCAAAAGTAGTGAACTATACAGGGAATAGGGTGCCATTTGGGTCTCAAACTGGGTTCTGATCTGATCCAGGCGCTGCAGGAGGAGGGCACGGACGCTTGTCATCCAAAAGGGCTGCAGTTCCATTATGGCGGCAGAGGGACATTTTACGTAACTAGAGGCAGATGGCTTTTTTCTTGACTGGGGGTTGAGAGAAATCCTCTAGAAACATATTTGTTCATTAAGTGGCAATGGGGCTTGACAGTTCTGCTCTCTAGCAGCAGCAGTGTGTGGCTGCTAAAGTATTCTAATGAGGCCCACGACATTGCTGAATGTGGGAGGGATATATATATATATATATATATATATATATATATATATATATATATATAGTGTCTTCTTTCATCTCTTACATCTCTCCTCTTTCTCAGTGTCTCTCTTTCTCAGTCTCTCACTCTCTCTCCTCTTTCTCAGTGTCTCTCTCTCTCTACCTCTTTCTCCGTGTCTCTCTCCTCTGTCCTCTTCTCAGTGTCTCTCTCTCCTCTTCTCGTGTCTCTCTTTCTCAGTGCTCTCTCTCTCCCTCTTTCTCAGCTCTTTCTCGTGTCTCTCTCTCTCCCTCTTTCTCAGTCTCTCTCTCTTTCTCAGTCAACACTCACTCTCTCTCCCTCTTCTCAGTCTAACTCTCTCTCCACACTCTCAGTCTCACACTCTCTCCCTCTCTCAGTCTCAACACTCTCTCCCTTTCTCAGTCTCTCTCTTTATCTCTCTCTCTCTGTCTCTGTCTCTCTCTCAGTCTCTCTCATCTCTCTCTCTCAGTCCGTCTCTCTCTGTCTCTCTCTGTCTCGTCTCTCTTCTCTGTCTCTCTCTCTCTCTGTCTCTCTCTCTCTCTCTCAGTCCTCTCTCTCTCTGTCTCTCTCATCTCTCTCTCTCTCTCTCAGTCTCTCTCTCTCTCAGTTCATATATATATATATATATATATATATATATATTATATATATATATTATTAAAATAATATATCTATATATATTATCATTATAATATATATATCCCTCCCACATTCAGCAATGTCGTGGGCCATTAGAATACTTTGCAGCCACACACTGCTGCTGCTAGAGAGCAGAACTGTCAAGCCCATTGCCACTTAATGAACAAATATGTTTCTAGAGGATTTCTCTCACCCCCAGTCAAGAAAAAAGCCATCTGCCTCTAGTTACGTAAAATGTCCCTCTGCCGCCATAATGGAACTGCAGCCCTTTTGGATGACAAGCGTCCGTGCCCTCCTCCTGCAGCGCCTGGATCAGATCAGAACCCAGTTTGAGACCCAAATGGCACCCTATTCCCTGTATAGTTCACTACTTTTGAGCCCTATGGGACACTGAGTGCTGCTGGGGCCAGTGCAGCATCAAATAGAGACAGTGAAGAAGTGAGAAATAAAAGTCAGATAAGATCTCTAGTCTTAATTAATAGAGAGATTGGACATTTTCTGGTGCCCGGGCTGGAGCACAGATTGCTGTGATATAACTCACTGTTCCTGTCTGTCTGCTGTATGTGAGTTGAACGTTTTAGTAGTCATAATGTTACAGGCATTATCAAGTTCATTTTCGACATTGCAGTAATAGGAAATAATAAATATGAAATACGAACATGTATTAAATGCTCAGGAGAATAGCATAAACATTTTTAGCATAAGTATAATTAAAAACCTTTTAGGGTCACACTGAGTGCTTTAGGTAGTCTTAAACACGTCTATTTGAAGCAAAACTAAACATCTCACACACATGGTTATGGCATAATGAAAGAAGATACCTATACCATGTCAGATATAGAGTTGACATGTTTTCCATTTTGAATTTGCATCCAATATTGCATTTAAATACAGCACAAGAAGACTGAAATATACAAAAACCGTTTGACATAGAAACACCGGAGTTTCAGCAGGTTTTTTAAATCATGTTGATTAATTATGAAATGATGAGAAATATTTATAACATTCCAACCATGAGGCCACTAGAGGGCGCTTTGGTTATTTGACTGCAGGAAAGGTCTAGTACAAGAGACACAATATGTACACATGCTTCAAAGAAAGTGGGGATGTGTGTGGGGGTGGGGGTGGAGGGGGTTGTGATATACAGTGAATTCGGAAAGTATTCAGACTAGAGGTCGACCGATTAATCGGAATGGCCGATTAATTAGGGACGATTTCAAGTTTCATAACAATCGGCAATCGGTATTTTTGGACACCGATTGTGACCGATTTTTATTAAAAAATGTTTACACCTTTATTTATCTAGGCAAGTCAGTTAAGAACACATTCTTATTTTCAACGACGGCCTAGGAACGTGGGTTAACTGCCTTGTTCAGGGGCAGAACGACAGATTTTAACCTTGTCAGATCGGGGATTCGTTTTTTGCAACCTTCCGGTTACTAGTCCAACGCTCTACCCACCTGCATTACATTGCACTCCATGAGGAGTGGTAGGCTGCACTACCTGTTACGCGAGGCAGCAAGAAGCCAAGCCAAGGTAAGTTTCTAGCTAGCATTAAACAATCATCAATCTTAACATAATCACTAGTTAAACTACACATGGTTGATAATATTACTAGTTTTTAGCGTTTCCTGTGTTGCATATAATCGATTGTGGTGCCTGTTAATTTCTCATTGAATCACAGCCTACTTCGCCTAACGGGTGATGATTTAACAAGCGCATTCGTGAAAAGAGCACTGTCGTTGCGCCAATGTGTACCTAACCATAAACATCAATGCCTTTCTTAAAATCAATACACAAGTGTATATTTTTAAACCTGCATATTTAATTAATATTGCCTGCTACATGAATTTCTTATCATAAGGGAAATTGTGTCACTTCTCTTGCGTTCCGTGCAAGCAGTCAGGGTATATGCAGCAGTTTGGGCCGCCTGGCTCGTTGCGAACTGTGTGAAGTCCATTAATTCCTACCATAATTAATTTGCCAGAATTGTACATAATTATGACATAACATTGAAGGTTGTACAATGTAACAGCAATATTTAGACTTAGGGATGCCACCCGTTAGATAAAATACGGAACGGTTTCTGTATTTCACTGAAAGAATAAACGTTTTGTTTTCGAAATTATAGTTTCCGGAATCTACATATTAATGACCTAAGGCTCGTATTTCTGTGTGTTATTATGTTATAATTAAGTCTATGATTGATAGAGCAGTCTGACTGAGCGGTGGTAGGCAGCAGCAGGCTCATAAGCATTCATTCAAACAGCACTTTCGTGCGTTTTGCCAGCAGCTCTTCGCAATGCTTCAAGCATTGTGTATCACCTCCGAGATTAGGCTGGTGTAACAGATGTGAAATGCTAGCTAGTGAGCGGGGTGCGCGATAATAGCGTTTCAACGTCACTCGCTCTGAGACTTGGAGTAGTTGTATCCCTTGCTCTGCAAGGGCCTCGGATTTTGTGGAGCGATGGGTAACGATGCTTCGAGGGTGGCTGTTGTCGTTGTGTTCCTGGTTCGAGCCAGGTAGGAGCGAGAGAGGGACGGAAGCTATACACTGGCAATACTAAGTGCCTATAAGAACATCCAATAGTCAAAGGTATATGAAATACAAATGGTATAGAGAGAAATAGTCCTATAGTTCTATAATAACTACAACCTAAAACATCTTTCCTGGGAAGATTGAAGACTCATGTTAAAAGGAACCACCAGCTTTCAATATGTTTCATGTTCTGAGCAAGGAACTTAAACGTTAGCTTTTTTACATGGCACATATTGTACTTTTACTTTCTTCTCCAACACTTTGTTTTTGCATAATTAAACCAAATTGAACATGTTTCATTACTTATTTGAGGCTAAATTTATTTTTTTGATGTATTCTATAAGTTAGAGTAAGTGTTGTTGTAATTGTCATTATAACAAGAAATTTTAAAAAATGGCCGATTAAATCGGTATCGTCTTTTTTTGGTCCTCCAATAATCGGTATCGGTGGTGAAAAATCAACAATCGGTCGACCTCTTAATTCAGACCCCTTGACTTTTTCCAAATGTTCTTACGTTACAGCCTAATTCTAAAATGATTAAATACATTTTCTTCCTCATCAATCTACACCAATACCCCAGAATGAAACAGCAAAAACGTTTTTTCCCGCAAATGTATTCAAAATAAAAACTGAAATAGCTTATTTACATAAATATTCAGACCCTTTGCTGTGAGACTCAAAATTGAGCTCAGGTGCATCCTGTTTCCATTGGATCATCCTTGAGATGTTTCTACAACATGATTGGAGTCCAGCTATGGTAAATTCAATTGATTGGACATGATTTGGAAAGGCACACACCTGTCTATATAAGGTCCCACAGTTGAGTGCATGTCAGAGCAAAAACCAAACCATGCAGTCAAAGGAATTGTCCGTAGAGCTCCCAGACAGGATTGTGTCGAGGCACAGATTCGGAAAGGGTACCAAAACATTTCTGCAGCATTGAAGGTTCCCAGGGGCGGCAGGTAGCCTAGTGGTTAGAGCATGGGGCGGATCGAATCCCCGAGCTGACAAGGTAAAAATCTGTCGTTCTGCCCTGAACAAGGCAGTTAACCCACTGTTTCCAGGTAGGCTGTCATTGTAAATAAGATGTTTCTTAACTGACTAGCCTAGTTAAATAAGGTATATATATATATATTAAAAATTACACAGTTGCCTCCTTCATTCTGAAATGGAAGAAGTTCGGAAACCACCAAGACTTCCCGGCCAAACTGAGCAATCTGGGGAGAAGGGTCTTGGTCAGGGAGGTGACCAAAACCCGATAGTCATCTGACAGAGCTCCAATTAGTCCTTGTGGAGATGGGAGAACTTCCAGAAGGACAACCACCTCTGCATCGCTCTGACAACCAGGCCTTTTATGGTAGAGTGGCCAGAACAAAGCCACTCCTCAGTAAAAGGCACATGACGCCGCTTGGAGTTTGCCTAAAGACTCTCAGAACATGACAAACAAGATTCTCTGGTCTGATGAAACCAAGATTGAACTCTTTGGCCTGAATGCTAAGCGTCATGTCTGGAGGAAACCTGGCACCATCCCTACGGTGAAGCATGATGGTGGCTGCATCATGCTGTGCGGATGTTTTTCAGCGGCAGGGACTGGGAGCCTAGTCAGGTCCTAGGGAAAGATGAATGGTGCAAAGTACAGAGAGCGATCCTTGATGAAAATCTGCTCCAGAGCGCTCAGGACCTCAGACTGGGGCAAAGGTTCACCTTCCAACAGGACAACGACCCTAAGCACACAGCGAAGATAAGCAGGAGTGGCTTCGGACAAGTCTCTGAATGTCCTTGAGTGGCCCAGCCAGAGCCCGATCGAACATCTCTGGAGACACTTGAAAATGCTGTGCAGCGACACTCCCCATCCAACCTGACAGAGCTTGTGCTTCCACAAAGTACTGAGTAAAGGGTCTGAATACTTATGTAAATGTGATATTTAAATTCTTTTACATTTTTTATACATAAAAAAAATCCTACAAACAAAAAACTGTTTTGGCTTTGTCATTAGATGGTATTGTGTGTAGATTGACGAGGCGGAAAACAATTGTAATCAATTTTAGGAGTAAGGCTGTAACGTTACAAAAAGTCAAGGGCTCTGAATACTTTCGCCGAATGCCCTGTACCTCACATTCTTGTCTATCTGCTATATATGTGTGTGGCAGAGAAGTGCTGAGTCGACAGCAGGAAATGTACATCTATTTCACTCACCTCCGCATCATGGCTTCTCAATCGTTTATTTCGCTGTATCGCTGACAGGCTAGTCATGATGTCGTCAGTACTGTACCACACTGCTTCTCCACTAAAGTCAGGTAGGAGACATGTTGAAGAAAGGGACTGCCTTTGTCCCCACACTGAAAGGTTACGTAATTAGTCTATTTTAATTCACTAGTAGTCTACTACTAGTCTTCTATAGTATGCTATAGCTTCCTTCCAGGTGAAACTTATACCAATGGACTTCCTTTTGAATTCCAACACTTTGATTGTTGTAGAAGAGGCCTATGAACGACTGCTGTGCTGTTGCAGATTGGTATTGTTTTCTTCTGCCAGCATGTTGATGATTATATATGCTACTGTTGTTGTGTTCTGAGCAGGGGGTCATCCGTTTGAGAAGGGGGCTTTAGAAATGTCACAACCCCACGATGACGATGATTCTAGTGATATCCATCTATCATGGCAATGTGGTCGAAAAAGTGGTGAAGTACAGTAGGATTAGAACTTGTTCTACTATGCCGCCTTCAGGTGGTCTCAGACCTCGCAAAAGACACCCCAAGAAAAGCACTCGCTGTTTAGCCGTCACAATACCCATCATGCTTACAAAAGCATTAGATATGCATTAAAGTGCCGCATGAAATATATTGAAATCCTTCGCTGCTCGGGATGGTAGAATTGCAGATGTCGTGTGTTGTCATTTATTGTCTCTATGCTCCTATGGTTGAGGCAGAGCGTGAGGACGTGTCTAGGAGAGGGACATGCCACCTCTGGCTCTACCTGTCAATTCAATCCAATTCAACACTTTTTTGGTTCCGGTTGGGTAATTCATTGTGCGCCAGGAATTTGGAAGATACAACATGTACAGTTGAAGTCAGAAGTTTACATACACTTAGCCAAATACATTTAACTCAGTTTTTCACAATTCATGAAATTTAATCTGTAAAAATTCCCTGTCTTAGGTCAGTTAGGATCACCACTTTATTTTAAGAATGTGAAATGTCAGAATAATAGTAGAGAGAATGATTATTTCAGCTTTTTATTTCTTTCATCACATTCCCAGTGGAGTCAGAAGTTTACATACTCAATTAGTATTTGGTAGCTTTTGCCTTTAAATTGTTAACTTGGGTCAAATGTTTTGAGTAGCATTCCCAAGCTTCCCACAATAAATTGGCTGAATTTTGGCCAATTACTCCTGACTGAGCTGGTGTAACTGAGTCAGGTTGTAGGCCTCCTTCCTCGCACATGCTTTTTCAGTTCTGCCACAAATGTTCTATAGGATTGAGGTCAGGGCTTTGTGATGGCCACTCCAATACCTTGACTTTGTTGTCCTTCAGCCATTTTGCCACAACTTTTGGAAGTATGCTGGGGTCATTGTCCATTTGGAAGACCCATTTGCGACCAAGCTTTAACTTCCTGACTGATGTCTTGAGATGTTTGCTTCAATATATCCACACCATTTCCCTCCTCATGATGCCATCTATTTTGTGAAGTGCAGCAAAGCACCCCCACAACATGATGCTGCCACCCCCGTGCTTACGGTCAGAGATGGTGTTCTTCGGCTTGCAAGCCTCCCTTTTTCCTCCAACATAACGATGGTCATTATGGCCAAACAGTTCATTTTTGTTTCATCAGACAGAGGACATTTCTCCAAAAAGTACAATCTTTTGTCCCCATGTGCAGTTTCAAACCGTAGTCTGGCTTTTTTATGGCAGTTTTGGAGCAGTGGCTTCTCTCTTGCTGAGCGGCCTTCAGGTTAATGTCAATATAGGACTCGTTTTACTGTGGATTTAATACATTTGAACCTGTTTCCTTGAGCATCTTCACAAGGTCCTTTGCTGTTGTTCTGGATTGATTTGCACATTTCGCACCAAAGTACGTTCATTCTAGGACACAGAACGTGTCTCTCCTGAGCGGTATGATTGGCCGTGGTCCCATGATGTTTATACTTGCGTACTATTGTTTGTACATGATGGACGTGGTACCTTCAGCG
>NC_036875.1:9539828-9608640 GCF_002910315.2 Salvelinus sp. IW2-2015 | reverse complement strand
AAACAAAGCAACCACCAAAACGATAACATGAGAATCGATAGACAAGGACACAAGAAACAACACATTTACGAACTCTCTCAGTCTCTCTTCTCTCTCAGTCTCTCTCTCTCTCAGTCTCTCTTTCTCTCAGTCTCTCTCTCTCTCTGTCTCTCTCTTCTCTGTTCTCTCTCTCTCTCTCTCGTCTCTTCTCTCTCTCTCAGTCTCTCTCTCTCCTCGTCTCTCTCTCTCAGTCTCTCTCTCTCTCAGTCTCAATAATATATATATATATATATATATATATATATATTAATATATATATATAATATATATGAGAAAGAGGGAGAGTGAGAGGGAAAGTGAGAGAGAGAGAAACACTGAGAAAGAGAGAGTGAGAGGAAGAGAGAGATGAGAGAGAGGGAGAGCGAGAGAGAGAAAGAGAAGAGAGGGAGAGAGAGAGCCTCAGGACCAGAACATCCAATCAATCAGGATAAACCAAATTACAACACAGTCAAAACAAAACTATATTTCGACAGTACACTGTGGCWAAATATTTGACCATGGTTACTGATCAAAACCTTAGAAAAACATTGACAAAGTACAGGCTCAGTGAGCACWGCCTTGCCATTGAGAAGGGTAGACACAGGAAAACCTGGCTCCCTGTAGAGGAAAGGCTMTGCAACCACTGCAYMACAGYAGAACCTGAGACGGAGCTGCATTTCTTGACAAAATGTCAAAAATATAAAAATATGAGTGAGTGTCATTTCCCCAAATTTGAAACCCTTATTCAAGGTATCAAAGACCTCTCTGATGAGAGTAGGCTACCAGTCCTGTTGGGGGAGGACGCAGAGAGCTGTGGGTTGGCAGCGCAATACATTGCTGCCTGACATAAGTTGAGGGACAGTGTCTGACAGACCAATCAACCTACACATGTACTCTACTGTATGCTTATTGTTATTGTTGAATGTATGGTTATTTTGACCCTTGGTTATTGTTGTTACTGTTGTCACATTGACAATTTTGATTCTCATTTTTATATTGTAAATATCCAAAATAAGATTTGGCAATATGTACATTGTTACGTCATGCCAATAAAGCGAATTGAATTGAATTGAGAGAGAGGGAGAGAGAGAAAGAGAGAAACAGAGAGACAGCATTATTACTCACTGGAAATCACTGCTACACAAAGTCACCTTGGGACAAAACTCTGATTTTGAGAGGAAGAATGTACAGCATGCAGTAGTGACAGACCTTTGTAAGCAATATGCATAACACAATGCTAGCAAAGTGAACAAGAAAATCTAAGCACTGAACAAGAGAACTGATTTCAAGGCCTCCTACAACACTACTTAAAAGGTCTTAGTAACTACATCTAAAAACCTCAAGAAACATGAAGAATTTCCTAACATTTCATGGAATGCTATTCATCACTTGCCTGACCACTCGCCCTGAATTTAATTCCGCTGCTCTATCGATCGCTACATACATTCAGTCTGAAACTAAAATAAAAGTCTTCATTGTTCATTCAGTATTGTTGCAATTGTCATTATTACAAAAATGTGTGTGTATGTATGATATATATATATATAAATACATTTTTTTTTTTTTTAATTGGCCGATTAATCGGTATCGGCTTTTTTTGTCCTCCATTAATCGGTATCGGTATCGGCGTTGAAAAATCATAGAGGTCGACCTCTAATCTGTACTGACTCTATCTTCCACTGACTCTACGCACACTCACTGGACTATATATACACAGCATATACACACTCACTCCCACACACTACACTGTCACTCCCACACAAAATCCTCACGCACACATGCAAACCGACACAAAACAAACACACGTGCACACTCACACACACCTTTACACTCATCATATGCTGCTGCTACTCCGTTCTTTATTTAACTCTCATTATTACTTCTATGATCGCCTTCATGTACATATCTACCTCAAGTACCTGGTACCTCTGCACATTAATCTGCGTACTGGTACTCCCTGTATATACAGTTGAAATCGGAAAGTTTACATACACCTTTCCTGACATTTAATCCTAGTAAATATTCCCTGTCTTAGGTCAGTTAGGATCATCACTTTATTTAAGAATGTGAAATGTCAGGAATAATAGTAGAAGAATGATTTATTTCAGATTTGATTTCTTTCATCACATTCCAGTGGGTCAGAAGTTTACATACACTCAATTAGTTATTTGGAGCATTGCTTGGTCAAACGTTTCAAAGGTAGCCTTCCACAAGCTTCCCACAATGAGTTGGTGAATTTTGGCCCATTCCTCCTGACAGAGCTGGTGTAACTGAGTCAGGTTTGTAGGGCCACCTTGCTCGCACACGCTTTTTCAGTTTCTGCCACAAATGTTCTATTGGATTGAGGTCAGGCCTTGTGGATGGCCACTCCAATACCTTGACTTTGTTGTCCAACTTTGGAAGTATGCTTGGGTCATTGTCCATTTGGAAAAACCATTTGCGACCAAGCTTTAACTTCCTGACTGATGTCTTGAGATGTTGCTTCAATATACCACAATAATTTACTTCCTCATGATGCCATCTATTTGTGAAGTGCACCAGTCCCTCCTGCAGCAAAAGCACCCCCACAACATGATGCTGCAACCCCCGTGCTTCACGGTTGGGCATGGTGTTCTTCGGCTTGCAAGCATCCCCCTTTTTCCTCCAAACATAACGATGGTCATTATGGCCAAACAGTTCTATTTTTTGTTCATCAGACCAGAGGACATTCTCCCAAAAGTACGATCTTTGTCCCCATGTGCAGTTGCAAACCGTAATCTGGCTTTTTTATGGCATTTTGGAGCAGTGGCTTCTTCCTTGCTGAGCGGCCTTTCAGTTATGTCGATATAGAGAACTCGTTTTACTTTGAATATAGATACTTTTGTACCTGTTTCCTTCCAGCATCTTCACAAGGTCCTTTGCTGTTGTTCTGTGATTTGCACTTTTTGCACCAACAGTACGTTCATCTCTAGGACACAGAACGCATCTCCTTCCTGAGCGGTATGACGGCTGCGTGGTCCTACGGTGTTTATACTTGCGTACTATTGTTTGTACAGATGAACGTGGTACCTTCAGACGTTTGGAAATTGCTCCCAAGGATGAACCAGACACCAGAGTGGTGCCACTGGTCCTTGTTTGGGAACACACACACACGAATCATGCCCACATGAATCGTGACCGCTGGCGTGGGGGTAATACGGTCACCGCAACAGCCCTATCTGTGACATAGATAAGAGGATGGACGAAAAGGAAGGAAGTTTTCCTTTCGGCATCGGAAACATGAAAGTGGAGTTGCATCTTGGGCTAGATCATTAAAATGCCATTAAAGAGGCTGTCATCTGTGTGTCTGCTGAAGTGACAGCCAGCGCCTGGCACGGAGGCTGGATGAGAGAGAAGAAACAGAGGCTGCRTCCCAAATGGTACCCTATTCCCTACTAGTGCACTATGTTTGACCAGGGCCCTATGGGCTCTGGTCAAAAGTAGTATCTACACTATGTAGGGAATAGGGTACCATTTGGGGCGTGGAAGGAGAGAGGGCGAGAACCCATTTTGCTCTATCTAAAAGAGGATTCCTCTAATCTTATTTTGCATCTTATCAATGGTCGTTTTATCACAAAGAAAATAACAGACAGAGATTGGACCACAGACAAATTGGACCGTTGGTCTCTCTCCAAAACCCACAAGATTCTCTATAGACTGTACTGCAGATGAGGTGGTTTTGTAAGCTACACATCAGAAGACGGTGTCTGCATCCCAAATGGCACCCTATTCCTTAAGGAGTGCACTACGTTTGAGCACCCATAGGGCTCTGGTCAAAAGTAGTGCACTACATAGGGAATAGGGTGCCATTTGGGACGCATTCAACATCCTCCAAGCTCACATAAAACGGCCTGATGGTAGAGGGCTGCTGTGCAGTTGTGTTGTTCTGCCTGGCTGGCTGTGCCACAAAAGMTGCTGCTCTTATGATCTGCTGCTGTTGCTGTTGCTGATGATGCCTTCTGCAGCTGAATGAAAGCAACACAAAAGCCAATCTGTGTGTCTTTAAGGACACAACAAAGATCCAAACACTGCCAAAGAAGGGCAATAATTTCTTCCTTTCGGACTGCCATTCATCTGGGCCTCACAAACATACATTTCCTCTGGTAGCTCGATAGCTAAGTACTTTCCAAAATGTGGCTCCAGGCACAGTYYCTTTCTATGAGGAGAGCAATGTAGAAACGTTCGATCCTGCCGTTATACTGCTATTGCAGTGAACAAAGGGATGTAAGTAAGCCGACCTGCAGTGTTAGTTCAGCCTACACCAGTGCTCGTTGGTGGGAGAGTCTGGGCTCTGTGCTGCCGAGAGATGGACATCTCTGAGAGAACTGCTAGAGCTCATGGGTAATCCACCCTGGCCACCGCTACTCCGCTTCTGGTCTTCCTTAGGGATTCCGAGTGAGGACGGCGAGTATATGTAGGATGGCCGGGTATATCCTTCCTGTATGACACCATCCCCCCATGGTGCTAGAAGCTTCTTATTGGTCCCAGTTAGGGCTGTGGCGGTCACGAAATGTCGTCAGCCGTGATTGTCAAGCAAATAACTGTCGGTCTCAACGGTATAGACCGTTAATTAAACATAACACATTGAGCATCTCCTGGCTTTCAACATGGCCTACCAGCCACGGATGTGGACCTTTGGAACATCTACATTTGAAATAAATCCATGTAATTATGCCTACACTTTCACAATAAATCCATGTAATATAGCCTACACGTTTCACAATAAATCCATGTAATATAGCCTTACACTTTCACAATAAATCCATGTAAATAAGCCTACACTTCACAATAAATCCATGTAATAATAGCCTACACTTTCACAATAAATCCCATGTAATATAGCCTACACTTTCACAATAAATCCATGTAATATAGCCTACACTTTCCAATAAATCCATGTAATATAGCCTACACTTCCACAACTAATCCATGCAATTACCTACACTTTCACAATAAATCCATGTATAAATAGCCCTACACTTTCACAATAATCCATAGCAATATGCCTACACTTTCAACAATAAATCCAGTAAATAGCCACACACACTTTCACAGATAATGCATGCAATATAGCCTACACTTTCACAATAAATCCATGCAATTATAGCCCTACACTTTTCACAATAAAATCCATGTAATATAGCCTAGCACTTTTCACAATAAATCCATGTAATATGCCTACATCTTCACAATAAATCCATGTAATATAGCCTACACTTTCACAATAAATCCAGTAATATAGCCTTACACTTTCACAATAAATCCATGTAATTATAGCCTAATCTCTTCACAATTAATCCATGAATATAGCCTACACTTTCACAATAAATCCATGTAAATATCTACACTTATCACAATAATCCATGCATATAGCCTACACTTTCACAATAAATCCATGTAATATAGTCTACACTTTCACAATAAATCCATGCATATAGCCTACACTTTCACAATAAATCCATGCAATATAGCCTACACTATCACATAAAATCCATGTAATATAGCCTACACTTTCACAATAAATCCATGTAATATAGCCTACACTTTCACAATAAATCCATGTAATATAGCCTACACTTTCACATAAATCCATGTAATAAGCCTACACTTTCACATAAATCCATATGTAATATAGCCTACACTTTCACAATAATATCCATGTAATATAGCCTACACTTCACAATAAATTCATGATTTATTTAGACAGGTCTAAAGAAACATGATATGAAGAAAGTGTAGTCTATTCAGAAGAACAGAATAGCATTGTCTGAGTTGTCCTTAGTTAGGTCCTTGATCTGGCTATGCCATATGGCTATGGCTACACTAGTTCATTGAGCAGACAAGATTTTCTTAGAATTCCATGGCATTATTTATAGTATGAAGAAATGACAATTGAACATAGCTGAATAAAATAGAAAGGATATTTTCTCCAAACGATTTGAGGGAGTGCGCACATGCGGCTATTCTGTGTTGAGCGGTTAACAAAGAAATGAGGTATTCCTATATGCTTAATTTACAGGTATCAAATCAAATTAAATTGTATTTCTCACATACACATGGTTAGCAGATGTTATTGCGAGTGTCGCGAAATGCTTAAGCTTCTAGATCCGACAGTGCAGCAGTATCTAACAGGTAATATCAAACCATTTCCAGTCGCTTTGCCGTGATTAAATGTACGTGCTCTCAGTTTTGCGCGAATGCTGCCATCAACCCAGGGTTTCTGGTTAGGGAAGGTTTTAATAGTCACAGTGGGTACAACATCTCCTATACACTTCCTTATAAACTCGCTCACCGAGTCAGCGTATACGTCAATGTTATTGTCTGAGGTATTAGTTGTTCTACAAACATTGGGTTATATGTTTTGATTTGTAAGGCTGCATGATGAGACTCTAATGATGATTTGAAAAGGCATGAGCTCTGCTTTGTTTTTTTTGCGCAGGCTGTACACACTCCAATAGTCTCTCATTTACAATTTGTCAAGCATTTGATAATGCCTCGAATTTCCCCTTTGTGTGGCCGTATTGCACCCCMAAAAAATCCATGCCTTCTGCTGCCAGTGGTTGTGCTCCGAAGCACCTGTCACTCACATGGCTCTCCATCACGTGACCTGGTCTTTCTCACAGACAGACACTTCAGGGACAGACACTTCCTTATCCAATTCCGAGGTGGATATTGAAGATATTGGAAGAACTGTCCACATTTACTTTTCGTCAGCCAACCAGATGAGCAGGCCTAACGAACAGCAAGAGCACTAGCCTATGTCAATCTACTATCCCCCATAGTAAAAAAGTTGGTTTTATTATATTCTGTTACGAGAAATAAATATTCCAAACAAAGTCTGGGACAGTTGTGTGATGCGTTAGATCCCAAATAAATACACTAGCATAAAATAATAAAAAAATGTACACAATGAGGCTGACGCAACAGATCAGAACGTTTAGCTTAAAATGTTGATAAACTATTTGGTTATTTCTTCACATTATAAGCGCAGCAATATGCACACGACATAAGCGTGAATGTTCCAATAGCGGGAAAACACCATTATCAAAAATGACTGCAAATGCGATTATGCATGTAATGATTTTCTTATAAAGGTGCATTTTTATGGTGAAAATKATCTTCCTCAAACTTGAAACTCACACGCTGTGTATGTATGCCAGTTAGGCTCTACTCCCCTTGTAAAGTGGATTAATGTGCTTTTTTTWAAAGTTATTTGGCCACTTTAGTTGTGATACAACCCGTATCAAAACATACAGGCCTATGGGCTAAGCTACATGAGGTGTTGAAAAAGTCGGGGGGCAAAAGGCATTGTTTCTTGCCTTACGCTGGGCATCATTCACAAGTGATAATATATAATTAACAAGTGATAAGCTAATATTGTCACCTATCAGACTAGTCTTGATTTAATCTTGTCTTTACATATACTAAATAATATATGTGTGACATTTGTTTTGATTTAGAATGGACTATTATTATGCGCCTGTCTCGAAACAGGGGCAGGGGGGGGAAATACACGTTGTCTATGCTCTTAATGCTCTTAAATAGCGAATGGAGGACGCTTTTCCCGTGGTTCATTTTCATACCAGCCAGGCAGGCTATACTCCTGTTGTAAAGATAGGCAATGTGCTTTATATTAGGAAAGTTGAGAAATAAATATAGTAGGAGTAGCCTATAGAAAGCTGATGGGATCCTCCTCTTTTTAATAGAGGCCATCACTCTGTTTTCTCCCACAATTKCATAGCCTATAGAAATGTTGCACAACATGAGCACATGGGCTCTCATGGAGTGTTTGATTYGATTTTTGATCACATTTGCATTGATGTCTAAGTGATTAGAGGGACAACGGAATGCTGAGAACCAGGCAGTTAGCAAGTTTGATAGGCTACTAATGACCATCAGCAGCATCAGAGCTTGGAGAAGCCCAATTACCGTGACTAAACGGTCATGTGGAATTTGACTGCCTTCATGACTCGTGACCGCCGGTGTGGCGGTAATACGGTCCCCGCAACAGCTCTAGTCTCAGTCGCACTGGTACCTGGTCTTTGTCACGCTGCTGTTGATGCCTTCCTGCCTACTACTGATGACACTGATAATGATGACTGCGATGGAGATACGGAGGAAAGGAGAGGGTTGTCCCTGGGCTGAGTTTAAACAGACAGACCTGTGTGTGCCAGGGTCAGCCCAGTACACACTGCTCCCCTCTGTCTCTCTGCCATCACRTCACGTTGGCAGCAGATTATCTGCCCTCCGTTCTGCCAGTCAGTCAGCCACTGCAGTGACATCAGGCTCCTGCTGAACAGCACAGTGAAACAGCCCACAGGCTGCAGCCACTGCTCTGTTCTCTCTATCTGTCTATCTATCACTCTCTCACTCTCCAGTCCCATAGGATAATTGCTCCAAGAAGGGCTTCCATTTTTTATGGCTATTATCGAGGCGGGAATGCTTTCAGATTTCTCCTAGCCTGTCACAGCAGTAGGTGAGAAAAGAAGAACGAGGAGGTAAGGCCAGAGGAAGCTAGCTTCCTAGTCGATTGTATTTAGAGGCCTTAGTTCACCCGCAGTTGTGGAACTGCTTCTGCCATCATGGCAATTTGAACCTAACTCCTGCTTTTTTTCGAGCAGCAGATGTAGAAATTCCACAAAATTCAAACCCTGCCTTTTAGTCAACGGCCAAATTATTGTATTTCTTTGACTTCTCCAGCTCCAAGAAACACAGGTCCACACAGAGGTCACTTGGATCAGTCTGCCAGAATGGAGGATGGAGGAAGCATTGCATTGTGATCTCAAGAGGACTATTTTTCAGTTTGCTTTTCGTTGCTTAAAGAGGTCGTCACATTTTGAGCACTCAAAGCAAGGACACCCCCCCCCCCCTGAGCAGTGCTTTACTACACCACACACCAGCTGCAGAGGAAAGGCTGTTTGTGTGTGTGTGTGTGTGTGTGTGTGTGTGTGTGTGTGTGTGTGTGTGTGGTTTGGATTTACTATCATTGTGGGGACCAGAAGTCCGCACACGATGTAAAAATGGACAATTTACACCGGTCCCCACAAGGAAAAAGGCTTTTTTAGGCTTTGGGGTTAGGTTTAGGGTTAGGGTTTTGGGGTTAAGGTTTAGAGTTAGGTTAAGGGTTTAGGGGTCAGGGAAAATTGATTTTGTATGATAAACTGTTTGGTCCAAGATAGTAAAACAACGTCTGTGGGTGTGTGTGTGTTGTGTGTGTGTGTGTGTGTGTGTGTGTGTGTGTGTGTGTGTGTGTGTGTGTGTGTGTGTGTGTGTGTGTGTGTGTGTGTGTTGTGTGTGTGTGAGGCTAAGCCAGACATAGGCAGGGTCATAACAAGTGTGCCCTGGTCGGCCAGAGAAGGCAATTCAGCAGACAGATTCTTCGTGTTTAAAAGTAGTGCACTACATAGGAATAGGGTGCCATTTGGGACGCATTCACATCCTCCAAGCTCAACATAAAACGGCCTGATGGTAAGGGCTGCTGTGCAGTTGTGTGTTTCTGCCTGGCTGGCTGTGCCACAAAAGCTGCTGCTCTTATGATCTGCTGCTGTTGCTGTTGCTGATGATGCCTTCTGCAGCTGAATGAAAGCAACACAAAAGCCAATCTGTGTGTCTTTAAGGACACAACAAAGATCCAAACACTGCCAAGAAGGGCAATAATTTCTTCCTTTCGGACTGCCATTCATCTGGCCTCACAAACATACATTTCCTCTGGTAGCTCGATAGCTAAGTACTTTCCAAAATGTGGCTCAGGCACAGTCCTTTCTATGAGGAGAGCAATGTAGAAACGTTCGATCCTGCCGTTATACTGCTATTGCAGTGAACAAAGGGATGTAAGTAAGCCGACCTGCAGTGTTAGTTCAGCCTACACCGAGTGCTCGTTGGTGGGAGAGTCTGGGCTCTGTGCTGCCGAGAGATGGACATCTCTGAGAGAACTGCTAGAGCTCATGGGTAATCCACCCTGGCACTGTGTCCGCTTACTCCGCTTTCTGGTCTTCCTGGTCTTCCATGCTTTGGTTTTATTTCCCTGGCACTGTATCCAAATGCTAACATTTTAACATTTGTGGCACAAATCCCATTCATGTCAAGGGATCGATATTAGCATTTTTCGTGCATCATGTCCAAATCATCCAAAAGTACCTCAAATGTATTTTGAAGCTCATCAAAGTCACTTATAGATGATTTGAACATGATGCGCAAAAAAATGCTAATATCGATCCCTTGACTTCAATGGGATTTGTGCCACAAATGCTAAATGGGATTTGTGCCACAAATTGATTTGGAAAGAGACAGGGGAAATAGACCCAAGCACAGATTGCTGTCACACCTTGTCCATAGAGTGCTTACAGAGAAAAAGAAACCAACATGTCATTTTGTAATTTGGGTGAAATATCCCTTTAAGCCCAGCTCCTGATTGTCTAACCCCCAGAGTCACATGCTGCATCCCAAATGGCACCCAGCTTTGGTCAAAAGTAGTGCACTATAAAGGGAATAGGGTGCCATTTTGGACACCCCTGCTAGCTGTTACGTAACCACTGTACCCCACAGTTRGCAGGCTAGCAGCCACACACACAGTTCAGAGTTACACCCCTATCAGAAGGTAGAGAGAGAGAGAGAGAGARAGAGAGACAGAGAGAGAAACTTCTGAGAAACTTCTGAGAAACTTCTGTGAGTGTGATGTTTACAGTTCATTTTTATTGTTTATTTCACTTTTGTATATTATCTACTTCACTTGCTTTGGCAATGTTAACATATGTTTCCCATGCCAATAAAGCCCCTTGAATTGAATTGGGAGGGAGGGAGCATTAAAATGCATGCTCAGCTCAACTGCCTCCTTGTCTGCTGTGAATGGCACCACAACCCTTAGAGGAGCTTCTCATCTAAATCACTATTGCACATAGTACTGAACACTTGATTAATGCAATGATTGACAAATGTGTGGATATTTTAAAAGCCTCTCATTTTCAAATTGGCTAACAGAGCAAAAATACTGTCTACTGGTATTAAGATAATTATTGCAGGGACATGTGGTGTGGGAGAGCTCTTGTCTTTACACTGTACCACTCAGAGGGGGGTATGTTGTGTAGAAAGAGATATTTGAATCTAGATCCGTCTCTTTATATACAAACACACATACATGTATATATATATATATATATATATATATATATATATACTTCATGACCAAAAGTATGTGTACAAATTCTCGTCAAACATCCATTTCAAAATTATGGGCATGAATATTGCCGCTTTTTACACATTTGTAACGTGAAGGTCTGTTAAGGGAGTATGCGAGCACACTCGTTTAGTTCGGCTAGGCACCAGCCGAACTGAAGCACGCGTACGCCTTTAGACAGCAGCTTCAAATAGTCCCTGTTGGAAACGGCTAGGCTAGGCTACATTACAGCTAAAAGAATTCCTCTTGGGTTGTTGACTTAGTTACACCCAGTGTCACCCAGGCCAGGCCAGGCTGAGGTGATTAAGTCATAAACTAGGCCGCTCCGGAGAGGAGGAGTCTGGATGAAAGCATACAGCGACTTCCTCCTCTTTTCCTGCCTTTCGTTATTGCAGGGCATATTGGACCCTTCAGCCGTGTACAACAACGTCCCTAGTAGAGGGTTACTCTGAATCRGCCAACTTTCCCCGCACATCAGATTGAGAGTAGGAGTACACTTTTCTTCTCTTCTCACACATTCTCCCACCTTTTCCATGTTGCCTTTAYGAACTTAAGGGTAGCCTAAGCTTTCGCATTGAGAAAAAAAGGCTCACATTTCACTGATATGATTCACTGTGTTATTGTCTTAAGCCCACAATGCAGCGCTCCAGTGCTCAGTTCATAGGGATAACCTTGCTAATGTGGCAGAAAAAGCATTAAAGAAACATAGGGTTTTTGCTGAATTCACAGAAAATGAGAAGATGACTGGCTGAGTGCCATTCTGTGGCTTCYCTCCAGTCTCCAGCTTCATTCCACTTCAGAAGAAATTGATAAGAAAGTAGGTCTTAGATTATATACAAAAACACCTGCTCAGCTAAATGAAATTATAGTAAGATAATAAATATTAGAGAGAGARGCCATGTCTGAATACCATACTAGGGTATGGTGGAGGAGGACCATCATCCTAAGTGAATTTCATAAAAATATTAAAACATTTAAAAAGTTATCCTTTTTAAATGAAACTATACTAAATATATTCACATGTTACCAAACAATTGATTAAAACACAATGTTTTGCAATGAAGGTCTACAGTTGCCTCAACAGCACTCTGTAGGGTAGCACCATGGTTTAGGCGGAGGACAGCTAGCTTCTGTMCTCCTCTGTGTACATTGACTTCCATACAAAACCTAGGAGGTTCGTGGTTCTCACCCCCTTCTATAAACGTACACAACTTCCGGAGGATGTCGTCCAACCTATCAGAGCTCTTGCTGCATGAACTGACATGTTGTCCACCCAATCAAAGGATCAGCGAATTAATCTAGTGCTGAAAGCATAAGCTACAGCAAGTTAGCACTGAAGTGCATAAAATGTGATGAGTAGATGACTCAAAGAGAGAGAGAGAATGAGGGAGAGAGCTTTTTTTCACTTTCACTTAGTTAGCAAATGCAGCTAGCTAGTTTAGTCTACTCAAACACCAGGCTCAAATGTTAGCTAGCTGGCTATGACTATCCAACACAACACTGGAACTCTTCCAAGTCAAGGTAAACTTTGATTTTACAAATCTATTGTCACCTGGGCCCACCTGTGTAACTGATTCATTTCTCTAAACTCTGAATAGAATAGGAATGCAGTTATAGGCCTACTYAGGCTGGTTATAGGCAGACTATCACATTTGATTTATACTGTATACTGTAGCCAACATTTTTCAAGCAGACCACCATAGTCCCTGTGCCCAAGAACACTAAGGTAACCTGACTAAATGATTACCGACCCGYAGCACTCACGTCTGTAGCCATGAAGTGCTTTGAAAGGCTGGTCATGGCTCACATCAAAACCATTATCCACATTCCGAATCTCCGGTGCCGACACATTCAGAAATCGAAAGATTTAGTTTAAAAGCGCTGACGAGGGCGAAGAGAACAAGAAACACTTTTCAATGAGAAAACAGAAACCCACTTTAAAAAAAGACTTCTGTTTTCAAAGATGCAATTCTCGTGATTAAGGAGAACAAAAAATACTTAGCTTGCAATTGAACACCACCACAGAAGCTTCGCTATTGTTTGGCTACTTGAAGAGAACTTTGTTTCCCGTTATTCGTTGATTTCGGAAGCGCATCCCCATACATTATTAATCAGCTGTTGTCAAAGCAGAAAAGAGTATTTAAAGTATACTTGATTTTTTTTAAATGTTGCATGCTATTAAACTTAAATGGCCTCCTCAAATTGCCAAATATTTAGGGCGCAAGTATGGCTATTCGGTAACGGCCAGAGAGTAAAGTTAATTTCAAAAACCTTTCGAGGTCTTAAGGAGTGAAGAAATAAAACTCCCAAAGTCTCTGAGTGAGATGAGTGTGAAAGAGCAAAAAAATGGTGGCTGTAATACGATGAAATGGTGGCTGTAATAAGCTGAAATGGTGGCTGTAATAAGCCATTATGGAGGTGTCACACAGATAGTGGGTCAGAGAACAGTAAAGACTAAAGAGGGAGCAGCAAAGCCAGACAGCGTCCCAAATAGCACCGTTTCCAATGTAGTGCGCGATTGGCTCTGGTCAAAAGGAGTGCACTACATAGCGAATAGGGTGCCATTTGGGACGAGGGCCGGGAATAACTAGCAGTTCCAGTCTGAAAACCCTGACATTAACATCAAACACTCTCTGGCTCATTAGCAGTCAGGAGCGGAGGAGGCACAACTCCACAATGAACAGAGAACGCAATCAAAGAAATCCTGGCCAGCCTGTCCTTGTTTGGGCATTGGGCAGAGCAAGGTGAAGACGTACATGGAGAAGTTTTAACAGAAATATAGAGGGGGGGGGTTAGCATACTGACTCACCATGCAAGCACTCGTCATAAGCCTGTCCACAGGCACAGGTTAGCATGTTTAAACCAGGCAGGATCCCTCGAAGGTCTGCTTCCTCACAATCACAGGAAAGACTCGTGTAGAACCAGGAAAATAACTACAACCCCAGCAACAACGGTGACCTCCACAAGGCACCCGGTTTCCTCCTCCTTTCCCTCCCTCCCTCTGTCTCTCTCTCCAACTCCCTTTAAACACTGAGGACGGATTAATTTACGCTCTCCCAAATCCCAAACAAGAATTGCCTCCGAGGCATGTCTCCATCCAGCCTTTTAAAGTACAGAACTCTCTATGGCTACTCTCTCTTCCTCTCTCTCTCTCCTCCTCTCCGTCATTCTCTTCCTCTCCTCTCTCTCCCTCCGTCACTTTCTTTCTCTCTCTTTCTCTCTCTCTCTCTTTCTTTCTCTCTCCCTGCCTCACTTACTGTCTTCTTGTCCTGACTAAGCCTGAGGAGGAGCGGCAGAGCAGATGAGCACTCTGGGGAAAGGAAGTGACATCGACAGGTGCTCTCCAATGGAACTCTCCTTCCTGTTGACTTGGGTAAACAATGGGAGTGTGAAGCGCTGCCAGGGAGGAAGGGAGAGAGCGAGGGAGCAGCAGAGGGAGGTCTGTGAGTCAGAGCGTGTCCTTACACAGATGGCTAATCTCTCTGTTTGCACTAGATGGATCTCTTGATTGTGGACACGCAGCACCGCCGGACACAACTTAGTCCCCGGTTCCTACCTACCGCCAGGTAGGACTGAGTGCTAATGGTCAAAGGACAAAGCATTCTGAGCTTGTTAGCTGTGTGTTGTGAAGAGTCTTGTGATAAATGTCATGGTAAAAACAACAACCTCTTGACAAGGCCCTTTCTACAGTAATCTGGGCCAGCTCGCACGAGGTAAACGAGATAGTACCATTGTTGATACAGGGTGGGTGTGTCTAAGAGTGCAGGGATAAAGTACAGCCTGACTGTACCTACTCTTTAGCAGTGGTGCAATATGGTAGGTTTTACAGAGGTTTGTGTACCTTCTATTGGGCTATGTTACAGTGTGAGAGGTTTTACAGAGGTTTGTGTACCTTCTATTGGGCTATGTTAACAGTGGAGAGGGTTTTAAGAGGTGGGTGTACGCTTCTATTGGGCTATGTTACAGTGTGAGAGGTTTTACACAGAGGTTTTGTGTACCTTCTTATTGGGCTATGTTCAGTTGTGGAGAGGTTTTACAGGAGGTGTGTGTACCTTCTTATTGGGCTATGTTACAGTGTGAGATGTTTTACAGGGTTTGTGTTCTTCTATTGGGCTATGTTTACAGTGTGAGGTTTTACAGAGGTTTGTGTACCTTCTATTGTGCTATGTTACAGTGTGAGGTTTTACAGAGGTTTGTGTACCTTCTATTGGGCTTGTACAGTGTGAGGTTTTACAAGAGGGTGTGTGTACCTTCTATTGGGCTATGTTACAGTGTGAGAGGTTTTACAGAGGTTTGTGTACCTTCTATTGGGCTATGTTACAGTGTGAGAGGTGTTACAGAGGTTTGTGTACTTGCTCTGTGGCAGGGAATGATACAGGTGTTTTTGGGTACTATGGGCAGGGATACAGTTTGAGAAATGTTATGGAAGTTGAGTAACCCAGAACTAAAGTCTTGCGTAATCGGTCAGATGTTCGATTAAGGTTTTGGTTCGTACATGTTAAGAGAAGAGAGGCTAGAATGATGATCGGAACCAGAACAAAGAGCTCCACCCTCTCTCTTGGCAAGTTACGGGTAAGTGTACGGGCCAAATGTCCCCTCCCCTTCGTAAGATGCTAACCCCTGCGAAATCGGGATTTGTCCAAATAACCAGCGAGAAAAAACCTCAGCAACTGTTGCTGCTCGTTATCAATCGGTACTCATAATATAAAGCCAGATCCTCAGTACCATTTATGTTCACATAGTCTGTCCTCGAGTGATTGTAGCATGATAGATGTTTTGGAAGTTCCTGTACCTGCTCTTTGACGGAGGCCAGGATGTTGTTGGCGGTGGTGTCAGCCTCCATGTTCCTGTTGGTGTGTTGGGTTCCCTCTCTGATGGTCAGCAGAAGCCCCTCCTCCGTCACTGGGCTCTGCTCAGGAGCTGGCATTCCTCCTGTAGGGACACAAACATGCTGGTCACCCAACATGGTCCTCGTGACACATACAGTACATGTTGACATATGTGTGTAGGTGCGTACACACTACACACGACCATACCATCCAAAGACCATTGGCACAGTAGATAGATACAAGCAGACTTAATAAACAGTCTAGCTATATATTCACTGAAGATACTAAAACAGTAGGCTAACACACACATAAACACACCCACACATGCCAGATGGATAATTCCAAAGATAGACAGCCAGCGAGTCAATTCCATATGGCCTTAATGCAACAAACAACTTAAGTGATGATATGTGTCAAACACACAACATCTTCAAGTGTCCAAAAAGGAAATTTGACTTCCCACAATTCCAAGAAAGCCCACAATTCCCAGAGCGTGCGACGGCACCACAGAGGAAAACACACATCAGCAGGCTTAAGGAAGCGATAACGCATTCTTCTTCTTCCCTCGCTCCTGGGTGACAGGAGTGAAATGAAAAAGTCAGAGCGCAAGTAGTTGTGGCCTTCATTATAATTGTTGACAGGCCAACCACCAGGGGAATGTGTGGGAAGGCCGTTCTTGATTAATATTTACCTGAAGGAGCCTGGTTAGCCAGACAGGGTGGTAAAGCGCCAGAGCCGAAGCCGGTGAATTTCTGCCCAGATATTGGCTTCTGGAAAGCGTCATTAAACAATATCTTTACACCAACCAGAGCACCACCCCTCCCAGCATAACTCAATAAGACCTCCATGAAACTGTCTCTTTTAATATACCTCATTCATTATGGTGGTCAGCTGGTGATTGGGAGTCGTTCTGGCGTATTATGCCAAAAGTGCCATACACTATTAAAGTTATGAAGTACATTACTACTGGAGGTGCATACACACCACAACATACTGAGTACATGAATCAGTTAACACAGGCTGCCAGCCAGCCAGCCAGCCAGCAGAGAGGCCCACTGGGCTGTTTACAGTAGAGACAGACAGGCCCTGGATGGGAAGATCCTGTCCTGCGAACACTTGCCAGGCTAGCCCTGGTACGTGTGGGAGGTCCCCCAGACATTCGGCCGATATGTGACCCCGTGGTATTCTAGGATGTTGTCACCACACAGAGGCGTGAGTATTTCATGGTGACAGCTGATCGGATCACGTGTCTGGTTATTGGGAGGCAGACATGGGATATTACTACAAGCAGGCATGTTGGTAGCAGGGTTGCAGATACTTTGCAATGTGGAATGTACTAGTTGTTACACACTCTTTTGTCTCAAGGAGAATCTCTTGTCATTACTTTCTATGAAATAGAGCAGTGACAAGAAACTAGAGAGTTGCAGTTTCAATTTGAGTGTGCTCCTTCTCCCTGCTCCCCGAGTCAAGACGGTTACAAAAACAAGAGCAGAAAAAAGACAGCATTGTCCGGGAWTTTTTTTTTAACTGGCAGAAGAGGCCAACCCAGCAAGAGTAGTCAGGGCTCACAGTCGGTTTCTGTTGAAACCCTATACTATGGAAGGATTAGAGAGAATGCCATTCAGCTCGCATGTCCCTGTCAGTGAGAAAAACAAGTCTGCTTTTGTCACCACAGACAAAGTATCTGGAATGGCCTTTGTGCATGTACAGTGCATTCGAAAACTATTCAGACGCCATCACTTTTTCAGCCATATTCTAAAATTGATTAAATTATATATTTTTCTCGTCAATCTACACACAATACCCCATAATGACAAAGCAAAAACAGGTTTTTAGAAATGTTTGCAAATGTATTACAAATAAAAAACAGAAATACCTTATTTACAGAAGTATTCAGACTCTTTGCTATGAGAATCGTAATTGAGCTCAGGTGCATCCTGTTTCCATTGAGATGTTGATTGGTCAATTGACTGGACATGATTTGGAAAGGCACACACATATAAGGTCCCACAGTTGACAGTGCGTGTCAGAGAAAAAAACAAGCTATGAGGTCAAAGCAATTGTCTGAAGAGCTCCGAGACAGGATTGTGTCGATGCACAGATCTGGGGAAGGGTACCAAAACATTTATGCAGCAGTGAAAGTCTCCAAGAACACAGTGGCCTCCATCATTCTTAAATGGAAGAAATCTGGAAGCACCAAGACTCTTCTTGAGCAATCGGGGGGGAGAAGGGCCTTGGTCAGGGAGGTGACCAAGACCCGATGGTCACTCTGACAGAGCTCCAAAGTTCCTCTGTGGAGATGGGAGAACCTTCCAGAAGGACAACCATCTCTGCAGAACTCTGACAATCAGGCCTTTATGGTAGAGAGGCCAGACGGAAGCCACTCCTTAGTAAAAGGCACATGACAGCCCGCTTGGAGTTTGCCAAAAGGCACCTAAAGGACTCTCAGACCATGAAAAACAAGATTCTCTGGTCTGATGAAACCAAGATTGAACTTTTTGGCCTGAATGCCAAGTGTCACATTTGGAGGAACCAGGCACCGCTCATCACCTGGCCAATACCATCCTTACGGGGAAGCATGGTGGTGGCTGCATCATGCTGTGGGGATGTTTTTCAGCGGCAGGGACTGAGAGACTAGTCAGGATCGAGGGAAAGATGAAAGGATACAAAGTAGAGAGATCCTTGATGAAAACCTGCTCCAGAGCGCTCAGGACCTTAGACTGGGGCGAAGGTTCACCTTCCAACAGTACAACAACCCTAAGCACACAGCGAAGACAATGCAGGAGTGGCTTTGGGACAAGTATCTGAATGTCCTTGAGTGGCCCAACCAGAGCCCGGATTTGAACCCGTTCAAACATCTCTGGAGAGACCTGAAAATAGCTGTGCAGAGCATGAGAGGATCTGCAAAGAAGAATTAGAGAAACTCCCCAAATACAGGTGTGCCAAGCTTGTAGTGTCATACCCAATCAGACTTGAGGCTGTAATCGCTGCCAAAGGTGTTTCAACAAAGTACTGAGTAAAGGGTCTAAGTACTTATGTAAATGTGATATCAGTTTTAATTTTTTTTATACAAAATGTATTAAAACCTGTTTTTGCTTTGTCATTATGGGGTATTGTGTGTAGATTAAAGAGGGGGGGGGAAACGATTTAATCCATTTTAGAATAAGGCTGTAACGTAATAAAATGTAGAAAAAGTGAAGGGGTCTGAATACTTTCAGAATGCACTTTACATGCAGGAGCGCTCTTGAAATTAATAGTATTACTTTTTACGGAGAACATGTAACATAACTCTCCAATAAACAGATGAGTACAACCAAAGCCAACGCCATAAATTCAGAGTGATACGCAGGAAGACTGAGGCAATGCAATATGACTCATGACACATTTCCTTGAAAAKAAATTAAAGGTTGGGAAACTGCTCACTGAGCAGAGTGAAAAAAAAACAAATCTGCGGTCCCCTAAAGCAAAAGGAAAATTATGATTTGTATCTTAGCTTACCTCTGAAATTCCCCATCCTATCTGGGACAGGACTACTTAACTCCTCTCAGCTCGGGGTTCTCGGCTGCGCCCAGATCAGGCTCCAGAGAGTGTAGTACATACAACAGCTCTGCTGCACACTACTCCTGCTACTACCTGGTATTTAGAGCGGCGCTGCTGACCCGGCAGGTTCYTCAGGATTACCTCTGTTGTTTTCCTTCAAACCGAGACGAGAAGAAAAAAAAAACACCTGAATGAACTAGTGGCTTGTAAAAAGCTCCTGTGCATCAGGTCTCTGTAGGTGTTATTTGGCGTCTGGTAATTTCAAAGCCCAGCTAGAGGCTGCCTGCCAAGTACCCATAATGCACATGGAGTCAAATGCAATCAGCGCGGCTTTAAATACCGTAATTAGGATAATGCCTCCAAGACAATACCAGAGGAGTTCACAGGATCCAGGTTAAGTCACTCAGAACAAATAGACAGGCCCATGTCATTATGAACCTGGTCATTTCCTCTGGTTAAGCCCAAGACATAAACATGGTCAATAAAACACACTGACTATTAGGACTTCCAGTGGGACTCAGTGACAATATCTAGTGAGGATTATTGTGCCTTCTGTGTGAGTCAAAACACACCATGGCAACAATAAATCTGTCTGGAGTAAAGAGCTTTCCCTAGATGACATCCCCCCATTTACACAGGCAGAACGACAGGGACGGACACACTCGCGCCCACGCACACTTACGCACACAACTGACCCCTGGTCAGCTTATCCATTTCTTCTGGCCAAAACACTGGGCTAAATCGACCTCTTCCCACCATCTACTGGACACATGATATAAACTGGAGCTGGAAGTGCCCCAAGGGTCAAGGAATCAACAAAACAATGAGCATTTGTAAACACTATTAGCCTGCTACCAACTGGCTACTCGGCCAAGGAGCCTTGACAAGTCAAATCCAAATCCTYTTTCCTAAGCTATTAAAATCCTCAGCATCTCTGGCAAGAAACCGTTTCGCCTGACCCCGCCGTAATTCCCACCGACGCCAATCAGGTCACATGGTCTAGTAGTCCAGTCAGTGACCTGATAGTGCAGCCACTCTTCTAAGCTTCTATTACGCAATCGAAATAGAAGCTGTGCCTCCTGCCTCGCATCCTCCCCAGGGAGCACAGAAAAGCAACTCAAACACAGTGGCAGACAGAYGTATCCCTTCATCGTTCATTACCCGTCTACAAACAGTAGACAACCCCCTTCTAGTCACCTGGGTCAAAATACCGGGTCGAAATACACATGGGAACGTTAGTCAACGAAGGGAAGAACTGCGGAGAAGAAGGCTTCATAAGGCTGACTGACACCCAAATGAACCAGGTCACATTTGTTGAACAAAGAAACGTGGAGGGGAAAACCAGAGCTCAGATATAATTATACATCAGCCTGAATTTCAGAGGCAGAACGTCTCAGCAGAGCAGCAGTCTTCAAGCTAAAAGCCTGGGAAATACACAGTGTAAATAGAGTTGTGAGCTGCCTCAAGCTAGCTACTCACAGTAATTGGAATGAAAGCGGACCACAATATGGTGCTCCCCTTACTTTCAATACTAAATTAGGTAAGGTGTTTAAACTTCTATGGAAACCCCCATCTGTCTAAGTTAAATATCTGTCTCTATCTGTCCCTTACAGAAAAACCACATGATTTCACATGATTTCACATGTGGAAAGCCACATGATTTCAAGGGGAATTTCACATGTTTTTGGAACACTTCACATGCGGTGACATGTTTTCACATGTGTAGTTTCACGTTACCACTTGTTGCTTTACACGTTATCACATTCATTTGATCACCTGACATTCATGTGGTTTTTCCCATAAGGGTGCAAGTTGGACCAGCAACAAGGCAAAAAAAAACTCAAGCATATAGTACACTATGCAGGAGGCCTAAGAAGTGTTGTATTGGTCCAAGTTTAACGTTCCATTAAAACTCTTGGCCCCCCCTATCATTCGTTCCTCTGGACTCCTTAAGCCGGCGTGAGGACAAGGGAGAAAAAAAGGCATAATTAACTCCTCTATAAGCCACTGATTGGTGCCTTAGCCATGTGCAATGACCCGCCAGCCAGGCCAGCACGGAACATGAAGAGACCTCCATTACACAGCACAAAGCAGCCGCAGTAATGTCCCCAAAGACCCACAATGCTTAATTGCCTCTTTCAAATAGCATATTGACTTAGCTAAATAAAAGTGATATTAATGGTCTCGGATTGCCTTTTCAGACTTCAGGAAGTGAGGCTGATGCCATATTTCAGCACTGATAAAGAAACCCCCCAGAAAGAACAAACACATTCATTATAATTGTATGTCGGGCCAAAATAAAGCATTTATCCAGGCTATAGCAAGACTGCAACATATTTCTTACCAAGTAGTTGTCAAAGACCTATTCTGAAAGCCCCAGCACAAACTATTACGCAGACAAAACACACATGCTTAGATAGCCAGATCTACAGTCATCTGTTTTTTTAAAGCATGTGTTGTACACAAACAAGTTCAAGTGCTCCACAAATGCTTCACAACATAGGCCCTAGAGCACAAAAATACCCTGCTGAGCCAATTCTGTGTCATTCAATTTCCTTTGAAAATCTCCCAGTAAAATGACTTACGAATTCTGACGTTTACCTCACATCAAAGATTCAAGAGGATGGCAAAGAAGTCATGTGTGTGTACATACCTGATGCTTTCTTTGACAGCGGAACACACAAGGCTACTATTGGATCCCTAAACATGTGACTTTCTGTTGAGCTGAACAGGCTCGACAGCTGAAAACGCTTTACTCTGTTTGACACACCCCAAAAGCTAAGGAATGTAATCTCAGCACGCGCTGGAGCTCGTCTCGAACACACACACACACACACGCCGCATGCATAACGCACACACGTATGCATGCGCACACACGTACATGCCGCGGCATGCATCTGCAGTATGTAGACACACACACACACACACACACACTCTCACGCATGCACACGCAGATCAATAATATAATAATAGTGTATACACATTCACACAATGTAACGCACACCCTTCGAAAAAAAGGTGCTGTCTAGAACCTAAAAGGGTTCTTCATCTGTCCCAGTAGGTAACCCTTTGAAGAACCCTTATTGGTTACAGGTAGAATCCTTTTTGGTTCAAGGTAGAACTCTTTTGCGTTCTTTGCACAGAGGGTTCTGCATGGAACCCTAAAGAGTTCTACCTGGAACCAAAAAGGGTTCTACCTGGAACCAAAAACGATTCTCCTATGGGGACAGCCTAAGAGAGCAGAGGTAGAAGTAAAACCTACCTCTTGACGTGGTGATGTGGGACTTAATAAAAGTCAGAGGCTATCCGTGTGGAGAAGCTGAGACCTTGAGTCACAAGTCATCCCACTCAATAGGATGACTTGAAAGGGATTTCAAATGAGGGAGGACATCTTCAGAGGATGTTATAGATGTTCTGTCTGCCTCACACCTCCTTGAATCATATCCTACAAATGTTGCAACAACTAACTCACTCCCGGCCAATCTGAGCGTGTGCATACAGGGATGGGCTTGGCTCAAGATAAGCCAGGAGTCAGGCAGGAAACACAGTCATACCAGATCAGCCTAAAGCAGTTCATACAACACTCAACTTATAACACAGATAGCCCTCTTCCAATGAAATTCCTTCAGCCAAAGCGACTCACCATTCGAAGTGGATGACTTCATGCGCAAGCATTTTATACATGTCTACAGCGTGCAACATTGCAAACAGGACTATGAGTGGTCATTCTATGAGGAACTTCCTTCTGTTCTGTTCATTCCAAATGGCACCCTATTCTGTTTATAGTAGAGGTCAACCGATTATGATTTTTCAACGCCGATACCGATTATTGGAGGACCAAAAAAGCCGATACCGATTAATCGGCCGATTTAAAAAAAAAATGTATTTGTAATAATGACAATTACAACAATACTGAATGAACACTTATTTTAACTTAATATAATACATCAATAAAATCAATTTAGCCTCAAATAAATAATGAAACATGTTCAATTTGGTTTAAATAATGCAAAAAMAAAGTGTTGGAGAAGAAAGTAAAAGTGCAATATGTGCCATGTAAGAAAGCTAACGTTTAAGTTCCTTGCTCAGAACATGAGAACATATGAAAGCTGGTGGTTCCTTTTAATGAGTCTTCAGTCATGAGTCTTCAATATTCCCAGGTAAGAAGTTTTAGGTTGTAGTTATTATAGGAATTATAGGACTATTTCTCTCTATACCATTTGTATTTCATATACCTTTGACTATTGGATGTTCTTATAGGCACTTTAGTATTGCCAGTGTAACAGTATAGCTTCCGTCCTTCTCCTCGCTCCTACCTGGGCTCGAACCAGGAACACATCGACAACAGCCACCCTCGAAGCAGCGTTACCCATGCAGAGCAAGGGGAACAACTACTCCAAGTCTCAGAGCGAGTGACGTTTGAAACGCTATTAGCAYGCACCCCGCTAACTARCTAGCCATTTCACATCGGTTACACCAGCCTAATCTCGGGAGTTGATAGGCTTGAAGTCATAAACAGCAGCTGCTGGCAAAACGCACGAAAGTGCTGTTTGAATGAATGCTTACGAGCCTGCTGCTGCCTACCATCGCTCAGTCAGACTGCTCTATCAAATCATAGACTTAATTATAACATAATAACACACAGAAATACGAGCTGTAGGTCATTAATAYGGTCRAATCCGGAAACTATCATCTYGAAAACAAAACGTTTAATTCTTTCAGTGAAATACGGAACCGTTCCGTATTTTATCTAAGGGGTGGCATCCATTAGTCTAAATATTTCTGTTACATTGCACAACCTTCAATGTTATGTCATAATTACGTAAAATTCTGGCAAATTAGTTCGCAAGGAGCCAGGCGGCCCAAACTGTTGCATATACCCTGACTCTGCGTGCAATGAACGCAAGAGAAGTGACACAATTTCACCTGGTTAATATTGCCTGCTAATATGCAGGTTTAAAAATATATACTTCTGTGTATTGATTTTAAGAAAGACATTGATGTTTATGGTTAGGTACACGTTGGAGCAACGACAGTCCTGTTTCGCGAATGCGCACCGCATCGATTATATGCAACGCAGGACACGCAAGATAAACTAGTATAATCATCAACCATATGTAGTTAACTTGTGATTATGATTTATTCATTGATTGTTTTTTATAAGATAAGTTTAATGCTAGCTAGCAACTTACCGTGGCTTCTTACTGCATTCGCGTAACATGCAGGCTCCTCGTGGAGTGCAATGTAAAGCAGGTGGTTAGAGCGTTGGACTAGTTAACCGTAAGGTTGCAAGGTTGAATCCCCGAGCTGACAAGGTAAAAATCTGTTGTTCTGCCCCTGATCAAGACAGTTAACCCACCGTTCCTATGCCGTCATTGAAAATAAGAATGTGTTCTTAACTGACTTGCTTAGTTAAATAAAGGTGTAAAAAACAAAAAATACCGATTTCCGATTGTTATGAAAACTTGAAATCGGCCAAAATTAATCAGCAGTTCCGATTAATCGGTCGACCTCTAGTTTATAGTGCACTACTTTTGACCATAGCCTATTGTGCTCTGGTGCGCTATATACTGTAGTAGAGCTGTGTGCCAGTATCCCATGGCAACAATGAAAACACAAACCTGCTGTAGGTAAAATACTGTGTGCGCTATAAATAAATATAGAAATAMATGCTGGATGACAACATGTTAGTTTCCAACATTAGGGCTGTTTTCCTAAAGAAGTGGAATCCACTTTGTGTTTTGTTTCCTTGTCACAATACCAGTATCGCAATACTGGTATTGTTCCGGCCCTACTATATAAGGAATAGGGTGCCATTGAGAACGCATCCTCAAGCCTCACTGAGAGACTGATCCAAATGGCTCATCAGCGTTTTGAAACATGTCATCAGTAACATGTTGTGACAGAGTGGGGGCATAAATTACGCTCTGATTGATGACGCCCACCGAAAGACGACTTTAAAGGGGAACGGAGCATAAACATGCCCCTTCACGTCAAATGGAGTCAGCTGCAAACCCTCAAGAATCACAACCTTTCCGTCGGCTCTGTAGGCTGGTTAGCTCTCTGAAGAAGTGAAACGGTGGCCACACACTGAGACAGAACACAAAAGTCAACTGAGGATTCTCCCTGGCAGAGCTGAATACAAGATGAATGATCTGATTTTCTCCACAAGAGTGAACACGACAGGCTCATTTGCTGAAGCAAAAACAGCAGCAAAACAAAAGTAACACTCCACGTAATTCTGAGTGCTTCGTGTATTCACRGGTATTCACGGCGGTTCATAAAGAAGGGGAATTAAATGGTGATCAGGGCCGCGCTGAAAGTTATTTATTCTTTCAGACAGAAAAGCGGAAATAAATCAGTTGAATCACTTTCCATTCCATTCTGCCTCACACCCATAGCTGTTGCTTTTCAATTTCTACCATATCAGGTCGTTCCCACATTTCAATGTGAACGGTAGAAATGTGATAGATTTTATGGAGAGGACCAGCGAGAAATACATGATCGAAATGACGGGAAACAAATAGGATGTAAAAAATGCATTAGCATAACAATTGGCCACTATTGGCAGTGTTCTGGCTCCCACAATGCAACCTGTCTGGAGTGAATTACCGAGCGTGCTCAGCACCTCGGCTGCTTCTTCCGCTTAAGACTGATTAAAGCAGCCGATGAACTGCCTTCACTGTCCTCAACTGAATGATCAATCACACCACTGGTAAGGACAGCATTAGCTTTAGCTTAGCTGCCTGCCTATTCATCAACAGGGCATCCTTGTAGGTTCACACAGCAGATGGGGAAATAAGGGGGATGACAGCGGCAACAATTACAGTCACTCACACTTCCATCTGTGTGTGTGTGTGTGTGTGTGTGTGTGTGTGTGTGTGTGTGTGTGCTTTCTCTCATGAGCACATTTCATTGTGGAATGTACTACTATATAGTGGGAGCGATTAATATGATCGCGGTGAAGTATCAACGTCACATCAATCTTGTTCATCTCCTGCTATGCTCCATCCCTGGTATTGACAGGGCCAGCATCCAGCTGCCATCCAGCCATGGGCAGAGTGCCCAGTAGGGCTGTGTCAGGTCCCCTCTACAACACCATGAGAAAATGACATGTGGTGTTTATCACACAGCCGTGCCGCTGCCAGCCAGCCCTCACAACCGCCCTCCTCCTCCGGTTCCTGTTCTGTTTCTACGAGCTAGCGGTCCTGCCAACCATGTTCCCTCCCAGTCAACATCCACATACATCCATCRCAGATCACGATGCGTCCCGAATGCTATCATATTGGCCCTGGTCAAAAGTAGTACACCATAAAGGGAATAGGGTGCCGTGTGGGACTCGCTCACAAGGACTGAGACATCTGAGGACTCTCACGTAGGAACACTCATTATTGGTGATAGCACATATTACGGCCATTGGCTTCAATCAAAGAGAAATGATGAAYTGCAATGGGAGTGGGAGATAACCAGCTGAAGACCTTATTATGAACCGTATTCATTAGAAGACAGTCCTATCCGTGACACACAGTCCAAAGGAATGGGGACTGTTCCTTGTTCCAAATGTGTAACAGCAAGAAACGCTCAACTCCATCACTATGCCATAACAAAGCAATACCTTAAATAATATGAAAAAAATATATTGTGTTACTGTAGTGATTACAGTGTTGCACATGCATAAAGATTAAAGCAACAATGGTGTAAAGTGTAAAACAACTGATCAAAAAGGTTGACCCTTTTATCTTAACGTAAAGTGATGCCATCTTCAATGCCCTCACACAGCACGGAAAGGATCAACCCCCTACAGTGGGGGGAGAAGATGACACTAGGGACGAAAGACATATAAAACCCCATCCCAACAACCCTTGGGAGAAGATTATGGGGTAAGGAACCTCCTCGGGTAAGGAACAGGCCATCAATGTATCCATTAGTAGAAACTACCAGCAGCATATCCCCTATAAAGAGGGCTGAGGCAGAAGACGAATAAGACTGGATCTGGCAACATCTCCCCTGACGGCTGATTTGCATTAACATTGCCTATTAAATACGCACTGATTTAGAGTGGATGAACAGAGGTCACCGAGAAACCGTGCTGCCGTCCATTCAAATGAAGTGGTTGATACTGATAACTGCATGAAAGAGCCTTTAGAAAACAGCCTTGGGGCCTCCTGAGTGGCGCAGCGGTCACAGGCACTGAATTGCGGGTGCTAGAGGTGTCACTACAGACCCGGGTTCAAATCCAGGCTGTGTCCGGGAGACCCATGAGGCGGCGCAAAATTGGCGCAGCGTCATCTGAGATAGGGGAGGGTTTGGCCGGCCTTGTCCTATCGTGCTCTAGCGACTCCTTGTGATGGGCCTGAGCACATGCACGCTGACTTTGGTTGCCCGTTGTATGGTGTTTCCTCTGACACATTGGTGAGGCTGGCTTCTGGGCTAAGTGAGCAGTGTGTCAAGAAGCAGTGTGGCTCAGCAGGGTTGTTTCGGAGGACGCACGGCTCTTGACCTTCGCCTCTCCTGAGTCCGTACGGGAGTTGCAATGATGGGACAAGACTGTAACTACCAATTGGGGAGAAAAATGGGTGAAAAGTACAAAAAATATATATTTAAAAATCCATTAAAAAAATWAAGAAAATGGGGATGAAGTAATTCATTTCTCATTAAAAATAGAGTTGGTCCGTCCAAGGCGAGCCAATCATTAAGGGCTGGTTAGCGTGCCGCAGCTAGCGTAGCACCCATAGCTTTACAGCTCATTAACATTTCAAACAGGCCCCCACCACCCGGGTGGTGGGCGTCCCTGACCTGCAGTGCGGGAGCACACCTGTCTTCTTCTGTTCTGTTCTGTCCTGGCCTTCAACTCACAGCTGGGAAAACAGGCCTGGCTACAAAACCACAATTCCCCTATTTGAGAATGCTTAACCTTAACAGTTGTTGTATCTCCCAGTTCCTTCAATCACTTCTACAATACCAACAGTGTTGTTGAGAAATAGATTAAGTCATAGCAAACTATGAAAAGTGAAGTAGATTTCACAAATCACCAGTGAAATAAAATCAAATAAATTACTATATAATTTTACTTCAGGGTCGCATTTCCGTCACATGTTCCTTCCCTTCTTTGGCTTCGGCGCAAACAAACGTCCTGTCACATTGAATCTGTGAAGTAATTGCCCGTACCGCGAGGAAAGTCATTGTTGATCATAACCGCAAGCTACAAAGCTGAGCTCCAACATCTCAACAGAGAATCCTGCACAGCACAATGATACATTGGCTTTTATTACGGATATACAAGTAAACTTCTTTTTCAAATATTGTATGTCTCGTTCACTTCAACAGAACCCTTCTCAAGTACAGGTAAATATGTGTAGAGAAGAAAAAACACTTTACGACAGAAGAGGCCAAGTACATATTTACTTTCCAACCGAGGGATGAGGCATGAAATGTAGAGATTGTCACAGTATTTGCAAGCATTTATGTGCACAAGATGTGTATGAGGCTAGCTAAACCGATGCGTTCCAACCAATTATTTATATATACAGTAGATGACTGATAGGGGGCGCTGTGTTGAAGGCACAGTGCCTCCATCGTGGCACTTCGCCATCATTGTAAAAAAAAAAAAGATTTGGAAGCTTTAGAAATGCATTTATTAATGTCTATATTCATTTTTGCCACATGTATTCTATTACCTTTAARCACACTTTTAAATTATACTATGTGAGCTAAACATACACATTTAAAAYACTTAAATACATGTCATTGAAATACTGTAGAATTCCATTCGTTCCTATGGAGGACTTCTCCTACTGGGGAATACCAATACAGTGTCGGACCAGCGACCTCATAGCTTTTCATTGGCCAAGACGTAGTAACAGAAATCCAGGGTTTATATACATAATTGGCTCCAACTCAGAGCAGCATATACGTCTTGTGTTGGGAGTCTTCCTTGGTGGCTTTAGCAACAACAACAAAAAATAAAAGTATAACAAAATGTAGTTCCGTACACAACTTGGGGGCTAACATGCATTGAACCATGTAGAGAAAACGAAATTAGATTTTGAGGAAAATGACAAACAGTCCAATCACCTTCAGTTGCCCTTTTAAAACAACGTTTTAGCCAGTTAGCTAAATGCCATGCTCTTCTTATGGTCAAAGGTTAATATACACATTTTTAGAACAAACCAATGGCACTTGGAAACAGGAACTCTAAAACACAAGATGGCTTATAAAGCAAAGCCACAGGCAAGGGGATATAGAGCACTGGGAGGAGTGGGAGGGAGCTGGGCTGAGGAGTGGGAGGTAGTTGAGCTGAGGTAATAAAGAATCTATGAGAAGGGCTTTAATTGTTCTCTCAGATATTGTTCGTGTAGGCCAAGCATGGCTTTACTGCTCTGAGGTGAAATGTGTACTTTTATCAAAAGCATTGGACTGCAATGTACACTACCGTTCAAAAGTTTGGGGTCACTTAGAAATGTCCTTGTTTTTGAAAGAAAAGCACATTTTTAAAATTGATCAGAAATACAGTGTAGACATTGTTAATGTTGTAAATGACTATTGTTGCTGGAAACGGCTGATTTTTAATGGAATATCTACATAGGCGTACAGAGGCCCATTATCAGCAACCATCACTCCTGTGTTCCAATGGCACGTTGTGTAGCTAATCCAAGTTTATCATTTAAAAAGGCTAATTGATCATTAGAAAACCCTTTTGCAATTATGTTAGCACAGCTGAAAACTGTCGTTCTGATTAAAGAAGCAATACAACTGGCCTTCTTTAGACTAGTTGAGTATCTGGAACATCAGCATTTGTGTGTTCAATTACAGGCTCAAAATGGCCACAAACAAAGGCCTTTCTTCTGAAACTCGTCAGTCTATTCTTGTTCTGAGAAATGAAGGCTATTCCATGCGAGAAATTGCCAAGAAACTGAAGATCTCGTACAACCCTGTGTATTACTCCCTTCACAGAACAGCGCGTATGTCTGGAGGGAGTGATGGCCCAAAGTGTAGTTTCACCACGTTCATCCTACCACAGCTTTTGATGCTCCTCTTTCTTACCTGTTTTTTTCATATCAAAGATGTCTGGGACACAGCCTCACATGTGCATCTTGTTAATTTTGTCCATTGGCTTTTTGGCAGAAAAATACCAATTGGAGAGAAGATTAATCCAAATCCAGACATCCAGTTTAAACAGTTTAGTAACGTCTCATCTAAATAGAAAGAACTCTTCAGGTATTATCAATTTACGGCGTTTCATGAATATCCAACAATTCAAGTAATTTCAGAAGTTTTTCTGAAGTTCAAACTAGCTCTTCATATCAACAACTCTGAAGAAGGTATGAGCAGCTGGGAGTTTGACTACATGATCCAAATAGAGGTTTGGCAAAGCAGTTGGAGTGAAAAAGGCTGATATGATTTCTTGCCAGTGACATACTCACTAGTAAAACAGAGGAAAATGACAGGTGTGTGAAGTACTTAAGCAAAAATACTTGGAAGTACTACTTAAGTCGTTTTTTGGGGTATCTGTACTTTAGATATTTTTTACAACTTTTACTTTTACTTCACTGCATTTCTAAAGAATATTATGTACTTTTTACTCCATACATTTTCCCTGACACCCAAAAGTACTTGTTACCTTTTGAATGCTTAGCAGGACAGGAAATTTGTCTAAATCACACAAGTATCAAGAGAACATTCCTGGTCATCCCTACTGCCTCTGATCTGGCGGACTCAAGAAACACATGCTTCGTTTGTAATGATGTCGGAGCGTTGGAGCGTGCCCTTTGCTATCCACAAATAAAAAAGAACAAGAAAATGTTTTAGTCTGGTTTGCCTGCTACTAGGAATTTGAAATGATTTATACTTTTACTTTCGATACTTAAGTATATTTTAGCAATTACATTTACTTTTGATACTGAAGTATATTTAAAACCAAATACTTTTAGACTTTTACTCAAGTAGGATTATACTGGGTGACTTTCACTTTTACTTGAGTCATTTTCTATTAACATATCTTTACTTTTACTCAAGTATGACAATTGGATACTTTTTCCACCACCGGAAAGTTAGCCCTTTAAAGCGGGTCGACTGCCTGACATTATATATAGCTGTTAGCATAGCGGCTATAGTGGAGTTCCACTCTGCCAAGTGTCAACTTTTTCAGACATTGCACAGCGGGAGTAAATTGCAGGTTATTCCGGGACTGTTCTCTGCTTCCAGAATCATGTCAAAACTTTGTGCTGGAAAATTGAAAAACCTGAAGAGAGGAAAGAGCCGTGGAAATGTTGATTCGTCAAAGCTTCTTTATGCCCACCATTTCCTCAAGGCTCAAAATGTGTCCGTTTTCATCTTGTCACTTTATCAAGACATACAGATGTAGGATCTTAATTTGATCAATCTTCTGTTGACGAGGAGCTTCTGTTAAGAGTCATCTAGCTCCTCAACATCAACACTAGATCTTAAAACCAACCACAGTAAAAGTACATAATAGCATCTGATGAAATGTCAACGTAAATGTCATGTACTTGAACTAAATTTATTAAGTTTCAATGTCTCAACCCCTTTCCCTCAAGTTAATTACTAAACATACAGCACTTTGAAATTGCTTGACATTTAACAAGTGAATCTTCTGCGGTTGAAAAGAACGGCCATGATGGAAGCAGCTGAACCTGTAGGTTGAATCTGGTTTCAGTTTTAGACTTGGAGCCTCGGCAGCCTGTACGAACCTCTGACATCAGCCCACATGACTTGAGGAGAACATAGGTTCCTGACATAGGGGAGACGCCATCACCTCAATCCAAATCCAGCACCCAAGCGTGTCTGCACACCACTCTGGGGCGACATCCGATACCACATTTGTAGTATTTCACTCAACCTACATCAACAGTCAACACATCACTGAATAGTTAGGCTAGGTGATACATTGAACTATAGAGTTCACTATGAGGCCCACCAACTATACTGACGAAATACAYCCGTCATGCAAATGAAGCCATCTGCGAGCACATCTTAGAACAAAACACTTGGCCATTTTGGCCCCAGATGAACGTGTATTACTTACGGCGATATGACATCAGGCTTAACAATTGTCCATTCATCACGCAGTGTCATGCCAGGTTATGTCATGTTGTCCAGTGCTCAGTGACTGCTGCTGAATTCTCTGGAGGCCGTTTGTTAGGCAACGCGCTCAGCAGGGAGACGGCCTGTCCGCTTCAGACTTCAGCCTCTAGTAACCAGAGAGCAGGAACCCCTGAGGGATACGGTAACATGCACTTTGTCTTTGAAATATTCAACAAGATGCCATCCTCCTCCTCCCGTTCGAGAAGGTAGGGTTGAGAGCTGGCAGAAAAGACTCTGGTCTGGTGAGTCAGCAACATCTGGAGCAATTCACAGTGAAATGGCTCTTTCCCATTCACTGCTGTCCACTCCACATWGCACAAGTCTGGAGCGCGGCGAGCTGCTGGTCTTTCAGACTCAGCATGTCAGGACTATGAAAAGCTATTTCACTAGGGGGGGGAAAAAAATCTATTGTGCACCTAATCTCTCAAAGCGCTGACATGCTTTGTGTTCTTTATTATCGTTAGCCGCCCAGGATCCAATCAAAGCCTGAAATCTGGAGCTCTTTCAGGAATTTATCTACATATATCTAGTGTGATCGGCAGCGCTGAGCGGCTGTACCTCAACCCAACAACCCATAGTAGCAGAACTGAATGCAGACTGCATGTGGAACATTATCCTTAAATGACCTTGATTTTATATACAATACATGAAAGCTGGCATTACATCTAATAGAGGACTAGCATAGGTTCTGCAATATGGTGGGTTTTATTCAAATACTGTACACGGTCCAGTGACGTCAACGGTTTCAACTTTCACGTGTGGGTGTTGGTTCATCTCTTCTCATCCTGTCGAAAAGGTCACCGATTAAAATACATTGTGCTCACAGTTCTTCTATTCCCAGAAAAGTATTTTGCCCAAGTGATAAAACAGGGATAGATATTACAGACTGACAGTGGAATTTCTCTAGTCTACAACTTGTGGTTGGCCTCAAGGATTGGGCTAACTCTCTTAAGACCACACCATGCACATGTGGGATGGAAAGAAAGAGGGAAAAAGGTTTGACGGAAAAAGAGGCATCCTAAAAAAGAAGGGCAGCTCTTGATGGATACCCATTCTTAATGGATATTATGATTCAGTGATGGCCAGCTACTGAACCACAGAGGCAGTAGAGTGGCTGAAGATATGTCCAAAATGGCACCCTATTCCCTATACAGTACACTACTTTTGACCAGGGCCCATAGGGCTCTGGTCAAAACTAGTGCACTATGTAGGGAATAGGGTACAGGAGGTTGGTAGCACCTTAATTGGGGAGAATGGGCTTGTGGTATTGACTGGAGCGGAATCAGTGGAATGGCATAAAATACATGGTTTCCAGGTGTTTGCTGCCATTGAAATTGCTCCGTTCCGGCCATTATTATGAGCCGTTCTCTCCTCAGCAGCCTCCACTGGAATAGGGACCATTTGGGACGCATCTTGAGTGTCCTTCCAGGGGTACACAGCGGGGTACAGAGCCTCATCACCTGTCACAGGTTGTTCAGGGCACACATGGAAACCCAGACAATCATGGATGAAAGCCGTGGTATATCAGACATTATAAACTGGGTGGTTTGAGCCCTGAATGCTGATTGGCTGACAGCCGTGGTATATCAAACCGTAAACCACGGGTGTGACAAAACATTCAACTTTTCCCTGGTCTAATTACGTTGGTAACCATTTTGCGTCGTTGAGTCGTGCCTAAGAACAGCCCGTAGCCGTGGTATATTGGCCATATACCGCACCCCCTCGTGCATTATTGCTTAATTATACCACATAATTATGAGAGAAAACGACTTGTTTACTGTTCTATTTATGTTGGTAACCAGTTTATAATAGCAACAAGACACCTTGGGGATTTGTGGTATATGGCCAGTAGTCATACACACTCACGGCCATTCGTTAAAGTGAAATATTACTCAATATCTCATCATCTTTGGAGTGTATGCATAATGTAGGATTTATCATTATCTGATGAGAGAGAAAACCCTTTATTATCTGAAACATATCAAGGATTCAGATGAACTTGGGAAGAAAACAAACAAATGCACTTTATCTAACTGGAGTTGTTATTTCAACCCTCTCAGCTCTTGTGGACCGGTGATGAACTGTGCAGGTATTTTCTGGACAGGGGACAGGCTTTCAACGTGATTGCTTGAGGCAGGTAATAATGGGTAACGCTGAACATTAAGTTGCTCTTAAACTATAATTACTACATTGTTGTTACACAGTACTGTATTGCTTTGTAATTGCAGAAAGTGGAGTGGTTTTTGTAATTACATGACCAACGTGAACAACAGGTTAACACAATATTGTTAGGAGTTTAATTAATTAGCATCCATTCACACACATCCCCTCTCAGCAAAAATACACTGATGATTATAACCTGTAAACATATAGCTGAATACATGTCACTAAACCAATAGCAGACCGCAAAACAAAGATAATGAATGCTTTATATAATGGGTATTATTCAGACATGAAATGTAGGCCAATGGGCTAAAATTGTTGAATAATAACAATTCCAATATGTAGGGTGACCCGAGCGTACTGTCTGAAAGAGCAGAATTAGACAGAATGATTCACCAATGAGGGGCATCTAAGATCAGCTGAACTATTCAACTGACTGATGTCAGTTCCTGTTAAACAGCATCTGACATGAGCACGGGATCAAAACAATCACAACMAACCAGAGAAAAAAGGGCCTTTTGCAAGCAGCAACACACAGTCTAGGCCAGCTTCCCAAATGACAACCCTATTCCCTACATAGTGCACTACTTTTGACCAGAGCTCTATGGGCCCTAGTCAAAAGTAATGCACTATATTGGCAATAGGGTGCCATTTGGGATGCGRCCTGGCTGTGTTTCTGCTAAGACTCAGACTATAAAAGCAGCAGTTGTTCCCATGATCACACAAACAATGCAGCTTTCTTCATCTAGGGTCAACAGTCACAGTCTCACAATAACAGAGGAGCACAGAGCATTAATTGACTACATCTATACCTAACATACAGGCAAGAGTGAGGGATGGCAACTCGCGAAGGGTCGGACACAATTCAAAACAAACGTTATTGTTGCTGCTATGCTCCATTTCCTACAGACTCCAATGAGACGTTTTCGATTGTCTCCCATTGTGGTCTGCACAAAAACATCCTCCTCACCACTCGTGCTAGAGCAACACCACTGTCTCCAACCAAGAACACTCGCACAAAGAAGGGTTTTATATTCAGCCTTTGCTGCAATACCTCATGATAAATGTTTATTTTAATTTGTCATGAAGTGAATTCCTTCAATAGATGTCAGCTGTTGGGAGGGTGGCTTGGGTAATGTGCATCACGAGGAGCATCGCATAGTGCATCTGACCTTGGAGAGGCAGAGAAGAAGAAAGGAAGGAGAGAGAGAGGGAGAGAGGCAGAGAGAGCGAGCGAGAGAGAGAGAGGGGGGAGAAGGCAGAAGAGAGAGGATAGAGAGAGAGAGAGAAGAGCAGATAGAGATGGGGAGAGAGAGAGAGAGAAAGAGCAGAGAGAAAGAGCGAGAGAGAGAGAGACAGAGCGAAGAGAGCAGAGAGAGAGGGGGGAAGAGGCAGAGAGAGAGAGAGAGGGAGAGAGGCAGAGAGAGAGGAGGGAGAGGCAGAGAGAGACAAGAGAGAGAGGCAGAGAGAGAGAGAGAGAGAGAAGAGAGAGAGAGAGAGAGAGGCAGAGAAAGAGAGAGGCAGAGAGAGAGAGAAGAGGAGAGAGAGAGAGAGAGAGAGAGAGAAGAGAGAAGAGAGAGAGAGAGAGAGAGAGAGAGAGGAATCACACAGACTCTGAGTATAGGCTGGTAGTATAACATGACCTCAAACATCACCACCGCCACCTAGTGAGCTAGACTCGTAGAAAAAAGGGTTCCAAAAGGGTTCTGCMGAGGTCCCTAAGGAGAACGCCTTTTTGGCTCCAGGTAGAACCCTTTTCGGGTTCCATGAAAAACCCTCTGTGGAAAGGGGGCTMTATCTGRAACCAAAAGGGGTTTACCTGGCTTCAAAGGGTTATTCTATAKGGACAGCCAAATAACCGTTTTGGGTTCTAGATAGCACCTTTTATTTAAAGAATATACAGTACAGTGTATGGCAACTAGGTATGGACTGATGCCTGTAGAATATAAAGAGCTACATCTAAGTGGTTAGATGGGAGATATTCTAGGTATCTGATGTTGTTGATGATTCGTTGTCAATCTATTGACACCATTGGTGACCAGGCACAATACTTTTCAAMGGAAGAGAAAGTATTGAGAAGCATTGGAAGAGAACAACAGACAGAAACAATTCCTTACAATAACCAAAAGGTTATTTTGAACACGGTGATGCACACCAAAGAGAGCAAGTCACCAACTGGACCAAAAGTGATTGGGTAAATAGGGAGAACTGAACAAATAAGTAGTTCACGCAGCTGTCAATCAAATCTCCGCAGCAAATGCACAAACACAACCCGTTGGTTCAGCTGCCCTGACAATCAAGGACATTCTTTGTCTCTGCCTTCATGTACATGGTGAGAGATTTGTGAGATGTCAGAGATCAGTCAATTCTTATCGTATGCAAGTGTCCAGAGGCAGTTGGTTACACTGGTCTTCAGCAACACTACTTCTGCATATGCTCTTGTAAATGTCTTCCCATGCAAGGCAACAGAGTCGCGCTATCCATCTTGTGAAGTGTTACGATGGCACAGCAGACTATTCCTGTGTGGTTTGAGTTATTTGGATGAGCAACGTCAGTTCAAGAAATACAGTCACTTGTCACTCAGGTGATATCGATTATGAAATAATTTAAACTTTAAAATGTTGTGGCTACCTTCTGTCATTCCTATGCGGCGTTTAGTTCAGATATTTGTGCACATTCCCAGAGGTGCATTTTAAATGAATGCTTGAAATGAAAASGTGGAGACGTCAAAAAGTTCCGAGTAGGCTACGCATCTCTGAAATAGCAGGGAACCGTTTTGCTGCTATCCTGAGTGGGACAGTGAGTGATTGGAGTGGGGAATGTAGGCAATAGTGCGCGCTTGTGGTAACACTAAACTCCCACTGTTCCTTACACTGTAATACTGAAAATAAATGACCGTTCGCCGAGCTTCAAACTGACACGCCTTGCACTTTCCCTTCGAGTAAACCTAGTATCAATCTGCCCTAAAATGCTTCGCCTTGATTTGCGTGAATCCAGAAAACGGCTACGTATGGGACACGTGAACTAGTCTAGCTGAAATTAAAAACATGAACACGTTAACAGTACGAAGAAACCACAAAAATTGCCAATCCCAAACACATGTATTTTATGTTAGATACACCGATTATAATTTAAAGGGACGAGTGAGTCACTCTCTGGAGCGTGACTAAAAAGGTGGTTTTGGTTCGGAATTGGTGCAGAACTGGTGCAGAACTGTAAAACTATCTATCTAGGCCCAGGCTACGTGATTTGAGAATTGAAAAAAAGTTKAATCAATGCCAATGACWAATGTAGACAGTTAGACTAGGTAAGGACATTTAATACAGTTGTGAGTTTAAACCTAAATAAACTTGGTAAAACAAAGATGTAGTAGGGAAGAATCTCCCGCCCCTCAGCGACCTCGCATTCCTCAGATTCCCACACACTACCTATTCATTCTCTACTGGTGCATTTCAATCACCGGGTCTCAAGGGCGATTGTATACAAAGTAACTCATAGTCCTACAAAAAGTAGCACTTCGTGTAACGTCCACCTGATACAATAATGGACAAATCAAAAGTTTCGGCCACAATGTATCAAAGCGCACATAAACGCGACACTCACGACCCAGTGAAGGTCCCTCAGAGGTGTACCGTGGTAGTGAATCAGTCACCAGATAAATATTAGTGTGCATTAGCTAAGATCCTTGCTTGATATGTGAAGGCTGGCACTGTAACAACACATGCGGTAATTCCTACGGTTTAAAAAACGAATTTAGGACTGGAATCAGAGCTCGTCTAGTGCAGATGCTTTACTTGTACAGATATTGTAATGGTTTTCGAATTAATGAAAGCAAGTCTGTACCTTGAGGAGTATTATTGTGATCGCTGTGTTTTGGCGCGGATCCACATTGGAACATGTAACTTCATCGAAGTAGCACCTCAACAAGTCCGCTCCTAGTCCCATGCATGCGGGGCAGTGAAACTCGCCTCCATAGTGAAGAACAAGACCCCTTCCTCGCTAACCGCTTCCACTCCAAAGGAATACGAGTACGCATGACGTCACCTCACTGTAGGTTTGCAGCCAGTGTTACCCCATTGGGTCTAGTTTGGAAAAGAGGGCGTTTCATTAGTGACTCTCTTGTTGAATAGACCAATGGTAAGGGGGAAATAGTTGCCTTGGTTACACATTTTGTCAACCAAATACATGTTATGCTGTGGAGGTGACCATAATAAGGTAGGATACGGTATAGGCACGTCTTTGGTAGTAKAACATATTTGGTATAGGCTAATCATGTAGTAAACTAAATTGTTTACCAATGTATGTCCCTTTATGTAGGCTACTTACAGTATAGTAGACTAAAAGCGACGTGAAACATGAATTTATCTTGTTCGTGAGTTGGCCTAATAAATATAATTAATACGGGCCAGGTGTAGRCTTGTGAGCAGTGCACAGTGTAGACTAGGCTACTTTTTCTACTGTATATGTAGGCTCTGCGAGTGTCAAATCACTTTGAAACGCCACTGGCAAAGGTTGAGAGCAGTTCATGACGCGTCCACATAGAATTGGCTTTACTGGGTGATGTTCCCATTTATTGCAGAATTGGCCTATAATACAGAGCTCCAATGCAAAAAAACAAACATATTACCGATACGTGGCGTAGGCTACAGACGTGATACATCAACGTTGTAGTGAGACAAACTTTATAGTGAGACGTAGATCTTTCCTGAGACTAGAGGCTATGCCACCTCTAGCCATTTGGGGGGCCATAAATTAGTTTTGGTTCTCCCTGCCACCTCGCGGGAAGAACGGTTTAGTGCCCCCCCCCCCCCCCCCCCCCTTTGCCAGGAGGTGGTGAGAAACGTTTGCAGATTTAAAGCAAATTTCTGTTCATATGATATCTATCCCTCTCCTCTCACCTGTGCTAACACTTTGATCCAGTCACTGTACCTATAGACCACGGGATCAGTGGTATATCCACGCCAAAATGTCTCACAATCTGCATGGGTCATTGATATGGACATTGATATTTTTTTCTGAAAAATGTCTTCCACACTTTAGGTAGCCTTGGAATTAATCCAATACAATTCGTAGAGAAACCTCAAGACACACTTCAGCATGAAGAAAATGATAATCTCATGAATTAAGAATGAATTATTATTCYCTTTTGCTCTTTCCTTAACACCCTCCCACAGTCCTACCATGTAAAATTGATTTCTTCTTTTATTAAAGAACATTTGATGTCATGCTTCAGCGGAGACATTTTGTTTGTGCATTTGTCCGTTTGTCTTACGTTATGATATGATTAATTCACTTTTAATCAGTGTCACTTACGATAATGAACCTCACAATAATGATTATATTATAAGTCATTTGCATAATACATTCCAAATGTATTTAGGAGGTTATGATGAATTCACTTTTATTTAGTGTCATTTACCATAATAAAGCACAGCATCGTTATTATATTATAAGCAATGTACATGAGAAATTCAACATTAGATAAACCCAATAAATATTCTAGCATGTCTCTTTACAGTAACACAGTGTACCATCTGTCATTAACTTTAAAACACTTTGAAGAGCTAATGAGAATTCATAGGCTATTTCCATAACCTCTTAGACCCTGAATGTTGAATAGGCTGTTTTGGGAGAAATTTTGTGATAGTGGTTTTCTCCATTAAGTTCTTCAATGTAAGTTTTAAACCCTTCGAATAAGCTGATCAAAGCAACAGCAGGAACTGCGATGAGGTAGTGTGGTGACCTTTCTATCCAACTTTAAAGAACCTTCTGTTTACATAGTCATGTTTTCCCCTTAGCTGATATAACTTGCTAAAATGCTGTGATTACAATGGTGTAATGTTACATAACATATTACTACAATGATGTTAAGAGATAATTATGTAACTGTGTTACTATTACACAGGTATACAGGCAAATGCATGTAAAGTGTTACTCCGAATGATTTGTTTCAAATCCCGTGTACTATTGATCAACAGATGTGAAGCGATGAGCGGAAGAGACCTACGTGGCTTTATAACCAATTGCCGAACAGAAGATTTAGGTAAGTCAGCTCCAATCCAAACCATTGCTGACGGCTTTACTGCTCTTTCCCCTAGACTCACTGACTTCATATTCTGCTGCTCTCTTAAGCAAATTTGACCTAAAGTCCCTGTGTTAGGAGATTCAGCCATCTCAACCAAGACCTTAATGCCTGCCTTGTCAGTGGCAGCATGGCTTGTGTTTATTCACCCGTCTCCTGGAGTCACAGCTGAACTAATCAGGACCTGTCTGTCTGACATGTTTATTTCCTTCCTTCTTTCTACTCCTTATATAGGACGTAGCTAATCATGAAATCTGCATCCTAAATGGCACCCTTTCCCCTATGTAGTGCACTACTTCATTAGTGCACTACATTGGGAATTGGATGCCATTTGGGATGCACRCAAAGACGCACATCAGAGTGTTATAGGACAGTGGATGTGCCATTTCCATCTCACTTCCTCTGCTCTGTCATAAATGGAAAGAATGCTCAATGCTTACTAGTACACAGTTATATTGTATATCTGATGCTTTCTTTCATTGATATAGAAAAACTGACTCTACGGATGAAGGATGGACTTGGAAGCTCAAAGTATAAACCGGCTGAATATGAGAAACTACAAGCCATAGTTGATGCCAAACAACTGCAGTCTACACACATCGCTCAAAAGGTAGATATTCTTGATTTTTTTACTCTGAGACGGTTTTGGAATATTTTTGTCCCCACATAGCATCTCAAAGTAGGTTTGCTGATCTAGGATCTGCCCATATAATAGTATTCATTACTATCTAAACGGCTAGACTGATCCTAGATCAGCACTCCTGCACAGAAGCTTTATGGATACAGGTCCTGGTTAGTAGTCTATACGATACCAGAGGCAAAGTGTTGATGAATGTATGAAGTCTAAGATGTAATGTTGTATGATATACTGTATATTTAGTAAAGTACAGTATGTTCTTGAACATCCTTAGGTGCAAGCTACCACGTTCATGGAGTAATTCAGCTGTTCTTTTAGGCAACATAACACAACCAACTCGTATACTAATTATGTATGTGCAACTTTCAGTATGGAGACAGTTGATGGGTGACAGACCTGTTCAAATAATGGGACGGTAAAAGACTGAGACAGTGCATGCATGACTCTGCATGATATCTGCACATCATTTCCTTCTGAGGACATATTTATATAGAGTTGTTGTTCTTTCTCAGATGAGCAGCCATGAGGTCTTTCTGAATCACAATCCAGACCTGCATTCAAAATTTGAAGATCATGGGCGTACCCACACGCACGAGCGTGTGCGCTCACACACACACACACACACACACACACACACACACACACACACACACACACACACACACACACACACACACAAACACACAAAAACACACACCCACACGAACACACACACACACTCACACACACCTGTCTCTTATACACATCTAGATGTGTATAAGAGACAGCTATGAAATAGCAGACCATTACGTAACCTATATGGGCTCTCCAAAACGTATCAAATTAAAGAAGAATATCAACATTATAAAGAATTGGATTAGCAGTTTGAATATTCATGAGTCTGCAGGAGGATAAACCATAAAGCTGTTTGAAGTTCTCATCTCTCTGCATCCTAGCATTGTGAGAAGTTAACCCTAGGGGCCATGGGGATTATGCTTGTAGACCTGCAGTGTTTTAATTGGTAAACTGTGGCAGCAGCTTTTTAGTGTCTTGTTATGGTTGCCCATGGCTCGCTCCAATTCAGCTCTCTGCAAGGACCAGATAAGGCATCCAGTGTTTGCATACGCCCGCCCCGCTGAAAGGCAGGCTTTCTATTGTGGATTTCCCAACAGTGATAGAGGGGAAATAAATGACTGTGAGTTGCCGCAGGATGTGATCAAATGATTGGTTCTCCAGTAAGAGAGTGGGAGTGTCCTGGATACTGAGGCCTTACATCTTTGCAGGAGGGCTCCTGATAAAATCCCTAGATCAACACATAATAAAGGGAGAATTCACAGCGTACTTTAATGTCTGGGGTTTCTAGCAGGGCAATCGAGAGCAGTGGTTTGCCTCTGTTTGTTTTGTTATTTTTTATAAGAGAAAGTCAAATAAATGAAAGTATATTAAGAAACTCACCCCTCTTTCTTTTCCCACCAGAAACACACTTTATATAYACTGAACAACAATATAAACGCAACAYGTAAGGTGTTGGTCCCATGTTTCATGAGCTGAAATAAAAGATCCCAGAAATGTTCCATACGCACAAAGAGCTTATTTCTCTTATATTTTGTGCACAAAATGAGCATTTCTCATTTGCCAAGATAATCCATCCACCTGACAGGTGTGGCATTTCAAGAAGCTGATTAAACATCATGATCATTACAAAGGTGAGCCTTGTGCTGGGGACAATAGAAGGTCACTCTAAAATGCAGTTTTGTCACACAACACAATGCCACAGACGTCTCAAGTTTTAAGGGAGGGTGCAATTGGCATGCTGACTGCAGGAATGTCCATCAGAGTTGTTGCCAGATAATTTATTGTTAATTTCTCTACCATAAGCCGCCTCCAACGTTGTTTTAGAGAATTTGGCAGTATGTTGAACCGGCCTCAGAACTGCAGACCACGTACAACCACGCCAGCCCAGGATTTCCACATCCGGCTGTTTCACCTGCGGGTGTCTGAGACCAGCCAGCTGGACAGCTGATGAAACTGAAGCGTATTTCTGTCTGTAATAAAGCCCTTTTGGGAACGATTTCTGATTGGCTGGGCCTGGCTCCCCAGTGGGTGGGCCTGGCTCCCAAGTAGGTGGGCCTATGGCTGTGCCACTGCTCAGTCATGTGAAATCTATAGATTAGGGCCTAATGAATTTATTTCAATTGGCTGATTTCCTTATATGAACTGTAACTCATTAAAATCGTTGAAATTGTTGCGTTTATATTTTTGTTCTGTATATGTTATGCATGTTCCACCAGAATATTTACATTTGCCAATGTATTTTYCTTTCAAGTATTCAACAGTGACAAYGTTTCACATGAATTGCAGCAGATTATGAGCCTTTCAAAGTAAATATTTCAAGGACAAAACCACACACACACTGACTGAACTAAACTGCTGATTAAAGACCATTTTGCCATGATGCATGAAAAGGAAAAATGTATCAATCTCTCATTCTGTGTTGTTCAGCTAGGAACATAGAGCACTAAGGAGGACACTCCTTTTTGGTCATGTTTTATACCACATGTATTACATATAGTCTWGGCCCCAAATGACACCTTATTCCCCACATAGTGCAGTACTTTTGACTAGACGCCTACTAATTTTACCCATAGGTCCTGCTAAAAAAAGAATATRAAGTGAATACAGAATAAAGTGCACTTTATAGGCAATAGGGTGCCTTTTGGGACGCTATCATGATCTACCACGATTGCGGTCTTTGCTTTGGTCATGACTGGTCACAATGATATCAGTGATTATATGATAATGCTAACATAATGATGTCATGTTATCATAAACTTGTGAGGGATTATTGATAAATATCACAGTGTTCCACAGTTAACCATAGGCTGATTTAAGATCTGTTTTTCAGGTGAAGAGGACTCTCCGCACAGCCAAGAAGACCAAAGAGAGCTCCCTACTGAGGCAGCACAGACAGGTGTGGAGCAGAGAAAACATCAAACTAGCCGACGCAGGGTAAGAAACCCCTCCCAGCATACCCATCACCAGAGTGTCAACTATACCATGGCATTCGGGGATCTCTCTTTCTTCACAGGACCTCCTCATTTTTAGTAAAGACGTCATTTAACAGTAAAAATATATATTACCTATCAATTTGGCATGAACACAACCAGTAATGATGTTTTCATCTTATTGTCAAACAAATCACTTCAAAAAGTAGGCTTCCTGCGCATGTTCGTCCACTCCAAAATAATTCCAGCATCCCAAACGCGCCATTTGATGAAGACAAAACACCTAAAAGTGTAATGACATTCAGCGATTGTCATTGGGTCTACACTCTTGTAGCCTGAATTAATTGGTGTGTCTTGCTGACAAAGTTACCTTTTTTGTAGAAAGAAAAGTTGAGACACCTGAAAATGGGCTGAGATACGGGACTGTACCAGGATGACAAGTGCAGCAACATGGGAAAAATGGTTTAAACCATGAAACAGAGGTGGGGGTGTTTGTTTAATTTGGAATAAGCTTTTATTTTAATATTTACCATTGCGGCAATACAAATKGCATTTTAAACAAAGTGGTGAATGGTTAAATTAGCATTATTTAGAGACCCCCCCAAGTTTGACTTTGTTTCATTTGGGGGGAGGGGGGCTCATGTCTCATTCAGGGGGTTTAAGACCCCCTGGGCCCATCGCACTCTGCCCATCACATCCATTACCATGAACCACTGCACCAAATACTGTACTGTAGTCTTTACCCACCCTACTCAGCCAACAGGTCTGGCCAGCACCTCTCCAAGATAAAATTAACAAAAATAAGCCCCTGTAAAATGGGAGATTCAAGATRGTTTTCCATAAACAAAGCAAGAAAGGGGAAGAAAGGGAGCAAGAACGAGAGAGGGAGGGGGTCTCAGTGGAAGGTGCTAGCTGCTGTGGCATTGCAACAGATACTTTCCCTAGCGTGATGATGAGGCAGAGGAAGCAGAAGAATTGGGCCGCCGCGGCCCGCTGGTGTCATGCGTTGTGAAGTGAGAAGGGCAGCGCTGGCTCCTGGGCGCATGCTGCCGCTTCTCGGGGTAATGACTGTGTCGGAGAGATCCAAGGTTAATGGTGTACACAAGCGTGGGTTCCTGTAATGAAGACAGATACACCGATAGACAGGCTGCACCACAGCGCCAGCACATATCCACTGAATTCATTAGTGTGCTGATGATGTAAGAGAGGAGAGAAAAGGTTTGTTTCTATAGTTACAATCCCATTAGATTTTAGCTGGGACTAATGTATGACGATGCGCCACACACTGTGTTGATGCATCCCAAGTGGCACCCTATTCTCTATGGGCCCTGGTCAAAAGTAGTCTACTTTATAGGGAATAGGGTGCCATTTGGGATGTGTTCAGTAGTGCTGGTACAGTATCACTATGATTAATGGAATTCCCTTTGCTCTCTTTTCATGATGCAGGGAAAAGGCTGAAGCTGAGCTGCAAGGATTTCTGGGACTGAATGGTCTGGGCAGTATAATAGACAAGGAAGTACTCTCTGAGCTGCTGGACCACGGTACAGAACCCCTCTCAGTCCTGAGTGCGTAGATACTGTTCCAGTCCCTATAGAGTGAGACAGTACCATGCTTACGCATGTGTGTGTGTCTATGCGCATGCATGTTTGTGTGCGTGTGTGTGCGCACATGGTGTGTGTCATTAGAACTGCTTCTGGAGAGTGAGCTGGATGCGTTCAGGTGTGCCACGGTGGAGCCCATCTGGCAGCTGAGGGAGGACTTGCAGTACAGACTGACTGAAGTCCAAYACCAGCAGCAGCACCAGCCTCCTCAGCCGGCAGACTGGGAGAAGGTACTGCACCAGGTACGTAACAACATGGTCGCTGCCCAAAATGGCACCCTATTTCCTATGTAGTGCACTACTTTTGATCAGGGCTCTGGTCAAATAAGGGATAGGATACCAATAAGGGATATGATATCATTTGGGACATGCCCTGAGAGAGGAGCTGAGGCAATCTGTGCCCACTGCTTCAGAAAGCTGCAGAGGMACTTACTTTTCTCCATCTCTGTTTTTTTATCCACACAATGTAACGCAAGGAATCTTAAGGCATTCACACTCTCTGCAGGTACCAAAATAATAGTGAGTACTTTGCAGATCCTACAGAGACTTGAAATAAATCAAAGTCCTGTTCCTTTCGCACAAAAGTCCTCAGGTTACCCACAGTGCAGCATTCATTCCTCATGAATCTGGTGTTTGTTCGAAATCCATGCTACTAAGTTCACCACTATTGAGTGAATTCTCATTTTGACTCCTGGAGGCTTTTTTATGCTCCGGGAGAGAGGGTGGGATTAAGAGCAGGCGGAGGGGTCTTTAAAACCGGGCCATATAGGGGGATGAGGAAGACCACTGCCAGCCATTTTTGTCTGCCTGCCTCCCTGCCCCTGTGTGAGTGAGTCAGTCTCTGGTGGGTCTTCAGGGACCCGCCATGTCCTCTATTCGCATGCCAGGACCAGCTGGGCTAGTGTCAGTGCCAGCAACGCGATGGGAGAGTCTACTGCTCTCTTTGCGCTCGCTCTCTATGCAAGCATCCATGTGGGCAGGACTAGCAGGGTCAGTGCTCAATCGTAACAGTACGGCTGCTCTACTGGGGGATGCATTCATCGTCAGACAGCACTCTCTTACTACGATCTCGTCTCTCATGCTCTACTCTAGCTATGCTGCATGCGGGGCATCGGTCAGCAGGCATGCGGACAAAATCGTGCCTTGCAGTTCGTTCTTCCTCATCCTCTCACATACTCGCTGGCCTCGGTTTAAAGACACCCTTCCTGCTCTTCGCTTCCCATCTACTCATCCCATCTCTCTCTACTCTCTCCTGCGGGTAGCCATAAAAGTCCGATGATCATCTCTCTCTCTCTCTCTCTCTCTCTCTCTCTCTCTCTCGTTAGAAGGTAAACGATAATTACTAACTCAGCACTACTCTACTGACTGGCACTGAGCTGAAGCTCTCAACTACAGCTCCAAATGATTCTACACTTGTTGAAGTCTTGTTCTTTCCACTGAGAACAACGACGTGTGACGTGTGATGTTTTGGAACAGTGCATACCATGTTAGATGAATAATGTCATCATTCAAGCGACAGCCATTCATTTTGGTTTAACGAACACAATCAAGAGTTTCTTGTGGAGATGAAATCCGGAGTTTCTTGTGAGTCACCTTTGTAATAGTTTCTCTCCATTGGGTGTAAGCATGCATTTKTCCACCTTTAATACATTACCATGAACCCAAATGATGCTGGTGGATGATATATTTGAACATGATTACCTAGGTAGTTACATTTAGATTGAATGGCCTTCATTTCCTCACACTTCCTGTGCGTTTTGAATGAGAACATGTGCAGGAGGAAGGACAATCTAATGCTTTTCTTTGCGATCTAGTATGTACTGTTGCACAATAGACTGCTTTCCTCTCTCTGAGTGGCATCAAAAATCAAACCTGTTAGAAACGGAAAGAGGGTTTAATTACAGATAAATTGGCTTCAGTGAATTGCTTTGATTATATGATTCACTGTATTTGTTCACCAAGTTGAAGATAAAGCAAAACAACACTGGAAAATTGAAATTTTAAATTTCTGTGGATCGTGTACTTTAACAGAGACATCCGTTTCCGCTTCCTCTCACAACATTTTATCAGATACAGAGCCCCTATACCATGATGGATATCAGAGGAGGGCAGACTGATATTTCTCAGATGTAGAGGAAACAAGATAAATGAAGTAACAATTCCTTGAAACAGAGTTTGTTTGTGTTCAAAAATGTGTCAGTGAGGTCMCCGTCTGTGTGAATCTAAGGATCTAATCAACACACGCACAGGTCAACTATGTGAAGGACCAGCAGGATGCCATCAACGGAAAACTTCACACAGAGTATCTGGCCATAGAGGAAGACATCCTGTCCCTGGGAGTGGAGGTACCTAGGTCTCACACCATTAGGGTTGCATAATTCTGATAACTTTCCACAAATTCACAGGTTTTTCCAGAGATCACGGTAGGAAGATTCCTTATTTCCTCCTGATTCCTGGCATCTTCCAACCGGGATTTCCGGGGGGGRAATTTCGAACATGTTTCAACCCTATCTCTTGCCATGCCGTTTGATTGTGCTGCCAACAAATCCAGCCTTAATGTTTCACAATGTCATTTCAAAAGACATAACCATATTGTCCTTTGCAGGAGAGTTCTACCAAAACTGCAGACTGTCTGGTTCCGGTAGACCAGGTTCCAGAGGAGGTTTTGTATATAGACTGCCCCTACCCTGGACTGACAGCCTCCTTGATCAAGGAGTTCCAATCCCTGTCTGAGAAGTACCAGTCCAGGTTGCAGAGTGTACAGGACCGCCTACAAGGACTGGATAGGTAAAGAACTGCGCTGATCACAACTATAGTAGTCTCACCCTGAAGGTTGAATCCACTGGGCACAAACTGGTTGAATCAACATTGTTTCCACGTCATAAAAAATAGTGAATGTAAATGACTTTTAATCAACGTGGGAAACTGATTGGATTTGCAAAAAAAGACATCAACGTCAAGGAATGTCAAGAATCTTTTTTCACATTATAACCTAAATCCAAAGACAGGGTTCAAAGAATGTTTGATTTCACGTTGAATTCACGTTAGTTGACAACTCAATCTAGACATTGAACGGACTTCTGTGTCCAGCGGGTAGATCCTCCTGWGCTGAAACAGGGGTTGCTTGATAGCCCGCCATTTTGAATTGATATCTTGCTCAAAACGAATCAAAGCAAAGCGCCGGTGTTGATGCAGAGAGATCCTGCCGTGTGACATAACGATAGAGCACAATGTGGATGTTGAAGAAAGAGATGAAAGAGTCAGCTTGGTACATAGACCATATACACATAAAACGAGTTTACCCTCCCCAGGGAGGCTGGCTGTTAAAAACAGGTAGAGTCTAAAGGTTCTGTCAGGGTACCAAACTTGTACACACAGCAGTGTTCTAGAATATTGGACCGTTTGCATTCATACTTTTCGAATTCTCGGCGCAGCTCAAGCAATTTCTCCAGCTGTCAACATATTCAAATGAATAGAGGACACATCCCGGGAGACGCGACGGTTGGGAATTGTGGGGAGGTGCGCGTTCGGGATGTGCGTCCCTCGTGGATGGTGGTCTCAGAGTACCTGTATCACAATGGGAAACCAGACTGTCGCATCTCAGCGTCTGGGGACTATGATTTATGCTTAACACACCAGGGGGTTGATTACATCAATGCATTCTACTAATCTACTAATACTAATATAAATCCCATTGATGCTAAACACAGCTACACACAGACAAAGGTACAGACACAGATACAGACACAGATACAGACAAAGACAGACAAAGACAGACAGACAGACAGACAGGCACACAAAAGAAAGCCCCAGATCTTTATCATGCAGACGTTCTTTGGTGAAAATTGAATGTTGACAGGAATGAGACGTTATGTGGGTGTCACTGTACAACAATTCTCAGCATGTGCTTTGTTGTGTTTGCAGCAGGTGATCCAGACATGTTTCTCTTTGCTCTATCTCCAAACTGTTCCAGGTTCTGTGGCTGGTCGGCAGATGACCATCTCYGCTTCCAGATGACTGTGAGCCAGTACCCTCCCGACCTGCACAACCACAGAGCCCTGTACATGGACATGCTGCAAAGAGTGTTTCCCCACAGATCCAGACAGGAGCTGGTCAGTAAACAGTAMCAGCTCTGGATTTACTATGGATGCGTCCCAAATGGCACCCTTTGGGCCCCRGTCAAAAGTATACTCTATATGTACATTATAGTGCACTATAAAGGGAATCGGGTACACTCTTAGAAAAAAGGGTTCCCCATGGGAGAAAAACACATTTGGGTTCTAAGTACTGTAGAACCGTCTGTGGAAAGGGTTCTACGTGGAACCCAAACSGGTTCTACCTGGAACCAAAAGAGGTTTTTCAAAGAGTTCTCCTCTGGGGACAGCCGAATAACCTTTTTTGGTTCTAGATAGCACCTTTTTTCTAAGCGTGTACCACTTAGGACACAGCCCAGCAAAGTGATTTGTTATCACACCCCTTTACATACACACATACCAAGGGCACGTCCAATGCACACAGCACAGATTGAGAAAAAAACTCACCCACCCATAAGGTGACTCTTACTGGTATACAATCAAATGCAATCAAAATCCACTATCTGCAATCGACTGAATACCTGCCTCTCTCTGCCTCTACACACATCCTCTCTGACAACCCATCACTATGACAACCGCCAGGGACCTCATCCCCTCCTCTCCCCCCTCTCCCAGACCTGTCCTCAGATCTGTTCCATCTGGGTGCTACACCTAGGGTCACATTCAGCCTCAAGTGGCTGTGATGAGATAGATCTAGCCATTTCCTCCTGCGCTCTCCCTTTCTCATCTTCCGGCCGACACAAACAGAGCCAGAGTCAATGGAGTGCAGACTGCACCTAATACAGCTATTAGTCATAATTAAGTTGGCTCAATTCTTATTGGTAATCAGTCCCTTGAGCAAAATGGCCTAACTCATTATTGTGAAGTTTGGTAGGGAAAAAAGCAGGCTTCTTGCCTCAAGTAATGTTTGGCATTGCCGAACTCTCATTGACCTCAAATTGATGAGGATGTCCAGGGGTGAAACATTTTCCTCAACGATGAACAGGAAAAACAAGATCATCAGACAGTATAGCTCAGTTATTTCAACATAGTTTTATTCTCGTAATACATGCAAAATGTGAATAGTACAAACGTAGTTTTGTTCTCATAGTATCAAAATACAGTGAATGATGGAACAGTATTTTCCTCATAATCTGTTTGCTCTATTAGACACAAAATGAAGCATGGAAATGTTTTACTGCATCGCAGTTGCATGTATTTGGCACATTTGTCCTTTATGTGTATGCTGTTGGGAAAAAAATATTTTAAAATATGTCCTTTATGTGCTGCTGAACAAAAATATATACGCAACATACAACAATTTCAAAGATTTGACTGAGTTCCAATCCATATAAGTAAATCAGTCAATTGAAATAAATGAATTAGGCCCTAATCTATGGATTTCACATTACTGGGAATACAGATATACCTTAAAACAAAGTAGGTGCGTGGATTAGAAAACCAGTCAGTATCTGGTGACCACCATTTGCCTCATGCAGCGCAACACATCTCCTTCGCATAGAGTTGATCAGGCTATTGATTGTGGCCTGTGGAATGTTTTCCCACTAGTCTTTAATGGCTGTGCAAAGTTGATGGATATTGGCGGGAACTGGAACACACTGTCGTACACGTCAATCCAGAGCATCCAGACATGTCTGGTGAGTATGCAGGCCATGGAAGAACTGGGACAGGAATTGTGTACAGATCCTTGCGACATGGGGACGTGCATTATCATGCTGAAACATGAGGTGATGGCTACGGATGAATGGCATGACAATGGGCTTCAGGATCTCGTCAAGGTCTCTCTGTGCATTGAAATTGCTATTGATAAAATGCAATTGGGTTCGTTGTCCGTAGCTTATTCCTGCCCATACCTTAACCCCACCGCCACCATAGGGCACTCTGTTCACAACACTGACATCAGCAAACCGCTCTGGAGGTGGCTTATGGTAGAGAAATTAACATTCAATTCTCTGGCAACAGCTCTGGTGAACATTCCTGCGGTCAGCATGCCAATTGCACKCTCCCTCAAAACTTGAGACATCTGTGGCATTGTGTTGTGTGACAAAAGTGCACAAGGTCCACCTGTGTAATGATCATGCTGTTTAATCAGCTTCTTGATATGCCACACATGTTAGGTGGATGGATTATCATGGCAATGGAGAAATTCTCACTAACAGGGATGTAAACAAATTTGTGCACAACATTTTTAAGAAATACGTTTTTTGTGTGTACGGAACATTTCTGGGATCTTTTATTTCAGCTCAATCCATGTCTCAATTGTCTCAAGGCTTAAAAATCCTTCTTTAACATGTCTCCTCCCCTTCATCTACACTGATTGAAGTGGATTTAACAAGTGACATCAATAATGGATCATAGCTTTCACCTGGATTCACCTTATCAGTCTATGTCATGGGAAGAGTGTTTTGTACACTCAGTGTATGTGGCCATGGTCAATTAGCCTATTGTGAACATGAGGATTAGAGAAGTCATGACCGCTACTACTCACTATTGAGCCAGTTGAAAATCTAGTTGAGCTAATTAAACAAAAAAATATCAGGGMGGAAGACAGTCATTGTACCAGGGTTAATAGAGCTTTGTTCAACTACTCTCCCATTCCATYTGCATGTAATCATTTTGTGGAGATTTATTTTGGATGATTGTAAGCTATTGTCCATCATCTTGCAATTCATGCAAATGTGATGAGAGGTAAGGGAGTATTAAGCGATTATTAAGGGAGGTATTGTTTGATCATAGCAGGGCAGAGCAGTTGGAGCAAATGTGATGAGAGGTAAGGGAGTATTGTTTGATCATAGCAGGGCAAGCAGTTGGAGACAAATGTGATGAGAGGTAAGGGAGTATTGAGGGAGTATTAAGGGAGTACTGTTTGATCATAGCAGGGCAGAGCAGTTGGAGACAAATGTGATGAGAGGTAAGGGAGTATTAAGGAGTATTAAGGGAGGGTTGGGGGAGTATTAAGGGAGTATTGTTTGATCATAGCAGGGCAGAGCAGTTGGAGACAAATGTGATGAGAGGTAAGGGAGTATTGAGGGAGTATTAAGGGAGTATTGTTTGATCATAGCAGGGCAGAGCAGTTGGAGACAAATGTGATGAGAGGTAGGGAATATTAAGGGAGTATTAAGGGAGTATTGTTTGATCGTAGCAGAGCAGTTGGAGACAAATGGAACGGTCAAAGTGAATGTTCTGTCCAACGGTCCAGTCAAAGCTTTGATATTAAATCTGTTTTGTGTCCTCTGTAGCACACTTTACCTGCGCTGTATGTGGCGAACAGTTTGCCACCTCTTTCAGGTCTACTTCAGAAAGAAAACAGGAAGAAAGGAGTGCAAAACTGTTAAAAAAGGGCCACCCTGCTGCTTTGATTACGTAGCCTTTTGATTCATCTTAGTCGTTTTAAAWGCACGGCTACATGAAWTGAACCATTGTGACAAAGGGCTCTGTTCTTTCTATAATTGTCTCTTTTGTGAAATAATTGCAGTTTTACAGTTTTTGTCTCTTAAGAAATATTTCACTTGAAAGGGAGCATGGTGTTGTGAATGTGATTGGCTAATGGTTGGTCTTTGTTTGACCTTTGACCTTGTTCTGCATTTTCCTCTGAAAGATCGACTGACTCTGGACACTTGGACAGTGCACTTTTGACCAATTATAACAATCACTTCTACCTTGAAAAAAAGTGTTCATAAAGTATTCATACCCCTTGACTTATTCCACATTTTGTTGTGTTACAGCCTGAATTCAAAATAGATTAAATATATTGTTTTTCTCACCCATCTAGACACAATAAACCATAATCACAAAGTGAAAGCCAGTTTTTGGAAATTGTAGGAAATGTAAATTTTTTTTTTTTTTAAAATACAGAAATATCTCATTTACATACAGTAAGTATTCACACCCCTGAGTCAATACATGTTAGAATCACCTTTGGTAGTGATTACACCTGTTAGTCTTTCTGGGTAAACCTCTAAGAGCTTTGCACACCTGGATTATACAATATTTGCACATTCATTTACTTTTATTCTTCAAGCACTGTCAAGTTGGTTGTTGATCATTGCTAGACAGCCATTTTCAAGTCTTTCCATAGATTTTCAAGCCGGTTTAAGTTAAAACGGTAACTAGGCCCCTCAGGAACATTCAATGTTGTCTTGGTAAGCAACTCCAGTGTATATTTGGCCTTGTGTTTTAGGTTATTGTCCTGCTGAATGGTGAATTTATCTCCCAGTGTCTGGTGGAAAGGTGACTGAACCAGGTTTTCCTCTAGGATTTTGCCTGTGCTTAGCTCTATTCCATAAATTKTTTTCCTAAAAGAACTCCCTAGTCAATATTGACGACAAGCATACCTATAACAGTAGGCAGTCAACACTGTTCTTGAAAATATGAAGAGTGGTACTCAGTGAGGTGTTGTGTTGGATTTGCCCCAAACATGATGCTCTATTCAGGACATAAAGTTTTCACACAGGATGCATGTTTTGTAATATTTTGATTCTGTACAGGCTTCCTTCTTTTCACTCTGTCATTTAGGTTAGTATTGTGGAGTAACTACAATGTTGTCAATCCATCCTCAGTTTTCTCCCATCACAGCCATTAAACTCTGTAACTGTTTTAAAGTCCCCATTAGCCTCATGGTGAAAACCCTGAGCGATTTCCTTCCTCTTCGGCATCTGAGTTAGGAAAGACTGTACCTTTATCGTGACTGGGCGTATTGATACACCATCCAAAGTGTAATTAATAACTTCACCATGCTCGAAGGGATATTCAATGTATTTTTAAAGATTTTWWAAAAATCTACCAATAGGTGCCCTTCTTTGTGAGGCATTGGAAAACCTCCCTGGTCTTTGGGGTTGAGTCTGTGTTTGAAATTCACTGCTCGACTGCGGGACCTTACAGATAATTGTATGTGTGGGGTACAGAGATGAGGTAATGAAAAGCATGAGTTGACGCACAACCAGAGAAAATGATTTAGTGTAGAGGTGCTGACTAACTGTGAATAAACTGTAAGCTATAACAAACAAACAAAAATGTCTACGTAACCTGGTTCAAGCATTCATGACATTACGCTGAGGAAGGCACAGTGATGCCGAAACGTTGGTGGTTTACCCAATAAATTACTGGGAGTTTATACATAGAGTATATGTGACTCTCTTTGTTTTTATAGCTTACAGAGACGAGGTGGTCATCTTTTTTTTAATGTTAAACACTATTATTGTAAAAATTCCACTTTGACATTATGGGGCATTGTGTGTAGGCCACTAAAGACAATGACACAAAATCCCAATTGAATACATTTTAATTCAGGCTGTTATACAACAAAATGTGGAAAATGGTCAAGGGGTGTGAATACTTTCTCAAGACACTGTAGCTTTATTCTCATAATATATAAAGACAGAGAATGCTAGAACAGTGTGTTCCTCATACTCGTTTTGCTCCATTAGACATACAATGAATCACATACATTTTTTACTGCATTCCAGCTGTGTGTTGTTGGCACATTTGCCCTTTGTGTGTATGTTGTTGGAAAACATMATTCCCTGAGCTCATCCACAGACATACTGTATGTGGCCATTGTAAATTGGCCTATTGTGAACATGAGGATTAGAGAAGTCATGATCGCTACTACTCACTATTGTGCCAGTTGAAAATCTAGTTGAGCTAGTTAAACAAAAAAATATCAGAGCGGAAGACAGTCATTGTACCAGGGTTAATAGAGCTTTGTTCAACTACTCTCCCATTCCATCTGCATGTAATCATTTTGTGGAGATTTCTTTTGGATGATTGTAAGCTATTGTCCATCATCTTGCAATTCATGCAAATGTGATGAGAGGTAAGGGAGTATTAAGGGATTATTAAGGGAGTATTGTTTAATCAAAGCAGGGCAGAGCAGTTGGAGACAAATGGAACGGTTAAAGTGAATGTTCTGTCCAACGGTCCAGTCAAAGCKTTGATATTAAAATCTGTTTTGTGTCCTCTGTAGCACACTTTACCTGCGCTGTATGTGGCGAACAGTTTGCCACCTCTTTCAGGTCTACTTCAGAAAGAAAACAGGAAGGAGTGCAAAGCTGTAAAAAAAGGGCCATCCTGCTGCTTTGATTACGTAGCCTTTTGATTCATCTTAGTCGTTTTAAAAGCACAGCTACATGAATTGAACCATTGAGACAAAGGGCTCCTTCAGCGATTTGACTCTGTTCTTGCTATTATCGTCTTTGTGAAATAATTGCAGTTTTACAGTATTTTTTCATCCCTAAGAAATATTTCACTTAAAATGGAGCATGGCGTGTTGTGAATGTGATTGGCTAATGTTTGGTCTATCAAAGACCTTTGACCCTCGACCTTGTTCCGCACCTTTTCTGAGTGAGCGACTATCTGGACACTTGGACAGTGCACTTATGATCAATTCTAACAATCACTTTTACCCTGACCTCTATTCAAGTTGCACGTTCAGGTCACTGTCCCTGTCCTCTCCAATGGACATGCCGAGACACTTGATATGCAAATACGGTAGGTGTTTTCAAACCTAGAATCATGAGGACTATCAGTGCCGTGGATGCTGAGGTTTGACAGACTGCACTATGACCCCTAGTGGACATAGCTGGTGAATGTGTCCGTTTTCCAGTGGTCACGGTCAGAGGTCAATTGCCTGCTTTTGCCATTCAATGGAGCTACCCCATGATGTTCCTTGGTATTTATGGAATAAATGTAGGTTTTCTAGTGGCTTGGGGGATCTGTCTCTATTTTTTTCATCGTTGTATGGCTGCTCTGCCCTCACACTTATAACTGTGCAGGGGTTTGTCAGTCAGCAGCTGAACTAATACTGCTGTACAGCTTTAAGAATCCTTACAGAATGTGAGCGCACGCACACACACACACACACACACACACACACACACACACACACAGACACATGAACGCATAGGCGTGCATATACACACACATACAAATTCCCCAAAGGGGGACAGAGAAATAAACAGAGAGAGGGAGACAGAGAAGGGAAAAGGATGTTGGATCTTCTTCAAGTTGTAAAGTTATGCATTAATAAACAAGCTGTGCTCGGGCTGCCTCTGGCACAGCGGCGTATGTTACATTGGCAGATCTGTCAGCTCGCTCACGTTCAATAAAAACAGTCAGCCGCCTAATGCCTTCACACCGTCAGTTAGCCACTATTAGTCCATAGATTAATAGAATTCCTTATGTTCCAATAAGGTAGCCAAGTGAAGCTGCCTCTGTGTGATTGCTGCCACAATGATGAATAGCTATAGACGCCCCTTATGCAAAACGCTAGAAAGGAAAAGGTCCACTGAACACCACTTATCTAAACCAATATCAAGACCTGGTTGTTACTCTGTAATATCTGTGTAGCTACTTTAGCACGATAGTCTGATCTAATGTATGAATACAGGTTTGCATTTTGCTATGTCAGCCTACAGTATATGCTATATATGTTGTTGCATATTATATGTTACGTATTACTATATGTCACTACGACCAACTTGTGCATCACGTATAACAGCACTATTGTCACAGGAAATATTGCTACATAAGCCTAGCAAAAAGGTCCCCGTTGCAAAAGAGGTTTCTAACCTCAAGGGTATTTGACTGGTAAAATGAAGGTTTCGAAAACTAGAATAGAAAACACTGCAGTTCTGTGTTCTGTTATGGTTGTATTTGTATCTCCATGGCGATGGTGTCTTGTTGCAGACGGACCACGAGCGGAGCTGGGACTGGCAGCGCTTCACCCAGACCCAGATGCGTGTGGTGGCCCAGAGTTGGCAGCGGGATCGGGCTGACCTGATGTTTAAAGCCCTGGTGACCCTTGAGGAGGCCAGGCAGGCCTATCAGGAGGAGCTKGCCCTCCACACAGACCGCAAGCACCAGCAGGACATCTGCTCCCGCCTCAGCGACAAGGTAGAGATACATGCAGTACACTGAAATGGCATTCTATGTCTGAAATGGCATCCTATGTCTGGAATTACAATATGTGTCTGAAATGGCATCCTATTGTCTATATAGTGCACTATTTTGACCAGAGTCCGCAGCAAAAGTAGTGCACTACTTATGGAATAGGGTGCCATTTGGGACACAGCCTCTGTCTGACTGTGTAGAAGACCTCCACTAAGGAGGCAGCTAATGCCTTCTGTACACTACACGACTTTCAAAATCCTAATATCACCGAGACCGTTTTTCATGTCGTTTTTTTGTCTTGCCAACGTAGTGGTGCGCACACTTAACGATCTGGCACTGAACGGTCACAAAAGATTCTTCACTTGGTCGTCAGGATTCTTGATACCACGCTGTCTTGCGAAAACAATGATGTGATGAGATTGTTTGGGCTCCCGAGTGGCATAGCGGTCTAAGGCACTGCATCTCAGTGCTAGAGGCATCACTAAAGATCCTGGTTCGATTACAGGCTATAGGGTGGCGCACAATTGGCCCAGCGTCGTTAGGGTTTGGTCGGGGTAGGCCGTCATTGTAAATAAGAATTTGTTCTTAACTGACTTGCCTAGTTAAATAAAGGTTATATTAATAAATAAAAATAAAGTAGCTAGAATGCAGGCTCAAAAAAGTTCAGTCAGACATTCATGCTTGCCATACAGAGTTGAAATTCCTAACCAATATTTTGAATTGAATAACATTGCTTGTGAACTTCAGAGCTGTAACGATTTGACACTTTGGCTTTACAAACGCGTACTGGTAGTCATCGCTCCTGCTCGAGAGTAGACATTCTGGGTAATGTGATACAGCGTCATCATCTCACCCGCTCCTTCTCTGGAGAACTCTCATTGGCTATTGCTGATTGACAAAATCAAACATGTTTTAAAATATCGGGACATCTGGGACTGCTCAAATAAGAAATCAGTAGCCCTCAGATTGAGTCTCTGTCCCGCTCACATTAAACGAGCGTCGGTGATGRCCAYGCGCCCCGAGTAGGCAACGACATAGGGGTTTTGTCTCCGATCTCAAAAACTTGTCTGGGACAGCCAAATCGGGGCTAACATTGTGTAGTGTACACCAGACTTTACTCAACCCACAGTCACTGACATTTCCTCTTGCCAGCTAGCTTCTCATGCTAGGTTCGGGCTGCCACTAGTGATGGGCTGTGAACGCTAATAAGCTAATAAGGACAGCCTTGTCTTGCTGACATGATGTAACTGTATTGGAGGGTTTGTTCGATTCGCTCAAAAAGCAAGTTGCGAAAAATGGAAAAAGTCCCCCACCACTTTTTCTTGTCAATTAACTGATGCACAAGTTCTGTTTGTTTATCTAGCCGTCTATAGCATAGCTGATGTTTGTTATAAGGGGTTTGGAGATTTTTTTAACTACAGCCATTTAGATAACAGTAAGGACTGACCTCATGTTGGTGGCTTCCCACTCTTTGTGGTCATGTACATGTGTTTACACAGATAACATGACCTGATCTGTCATGTCTATGGCCCATACCATACAGCAGAAACAAAAACATACATACAGTGCCTTCGGAAAGCATTCAGACCCCTTGACTTTTTCCACATTTTGTTACGTTTACAGCCTTATTCTATAATTGATTAAATTGTTTTTTTCCCCTCATCAATCTGCACACAATACCCCACCCATAACGACAAAGCAAAAACATGTATTTTTCTTGCAAATGTATTACAAGTAAAAAATCACATTTACATTCAGAGCCTTGGCACACCTGTATTTAGGGAGTTTCTCCCATTGTTCTCTGCAGATCCTCTCAATCTCTGTCTGGTTGGATGGGAAGCGTTGCTGCACAGCTATTTTCAGGTCTCTCCAGAGATGTTCGATCAGGTTAATATCCGGGCTCTGGCTGGGCCACTGAAGGACATTCAGAGACCTGTCCYGAWGCCACTCCTGCGTTGTCTTGGCTGTGTRCTTTGGGTCATTGTCCYGTTGGAAGGTGAACCTTCGCCCCAGTCTGAAGTCSTGAGGTCTTYGGAGCAATTTTTTKGTACTTTACTCCGTTCATCTTTACCTCAGTCCTGACTAGTCTCCCAGTCCCTGCCGCTGAAAACATCCCCACAGCATGATGTATGCCACCACCATGMTTCACCGTAGGGATGGTGCCARGTTTCCTCCAGATGTGATGCTTGGCATTTAGGCCAAAGAGTTCAATCYTGGTTTCATCAGATCAGAGACTCTTGTTTCTCATGGTCTGAGAGTCTTTAGGTACCTTTTGACAAACWYCAAGCGGGCTGTCATGTGCYTTTTACTGAGGAGTGGCTTCCGTCTGGCAACTCTACCATAAAGGCCTGATTGGTAGAGTGCTGCAGAGATGGTTGTCCTTCTGGAGAAAATAAAATTCTCCCATCTCCACAGATGAACTCATCGGGTTCTTGGTCACCTCCCTGGCCAAGGCTCTTCTCCCCCGATTGCTCAGTTTGGCCGGGTGGCAGGCTCCAGGAAGAACATTGGTGGTTCCAAACTTCTTCCATTTAAGAATGATGGAGGCCACWSWGKTCTTGGGGACCTTCAATGCTGCAGAAATGTTTTGGTACCCTTCCCCAGTTTTGSTACCCTTTGCAACGACACAATCCTGTCTCAGAGCTCTACGGACCATTCCTTCGATCTCATTGCTTGGTTTTTGGTCTGACATGTACTGTGAACTGTGGGACCTTATATAGACGTGTGTGCCTTTTCAAATCATGTCCAATCAATTGAATTTACCACAGGTGGACTCCAATCAAGTTGTAGAAAAATCTCAAGGATGGTCAATGGCAACAGGATGCACATGAGCTTAATTTCGAGTCTCATAGCAAAGGGTCTGAATAAATAAGGTATTTCTGTTTTACATTTTTTTTATACATTCGCTAAAAAAACATTTTTTGTTTTGTTATTATGGGGTACTGTGTGTAGATCGCTGAGGACCTTGTTTTATTTAATCCATTATAGAATAAGGCTGTAACGTAACAAAATGTGGAAAAAGTATAGGGGTCTGAATACTTTCCGAAGGCACTGTTAGATGACCATGTCATAGCGATTAAATCAAAACAAGTTTAAACATCCCTAAACACAATACATTAAATTACACAAATGGCCCACATAGAGAAATGGCCCACATACAGTGAAAATAACAGACCTATGCCCTACACAGTGCCTTAGAAAGTATTCACACCCCTTGGCTTTTTCCACATTTTGTTGTGTTACAGCCTGAATTTAAAATGGATTAAATTGAGATTTTGTGTCACTGGCCTACACACAGTACACCATAACGTAAAAGTGGATTTATTTTATTTTATTTTTTTACAGGGACAGTGCACATTAATCAACGTTTCAGTAAAAGTGCCCGTTTTAGCCAGCCGGCTAATTTTCAACCGCAGTCCCTGGGCAGGTTATAATGTATAATTCTGTATATATATATATATATATATATATATGCTACTGTTCAAAAGTTTGGAGTCACTTCCAAAAATACTTGTTTTTTAAAGAAAAGTAAATTATTTGTCTGTTAAAATAACATCAAATTGAAATACAGTGTAGAAATACAGTGTAGACATTGTTAATGTTGTAAATGACTATTGTAGCTGGAAACGGCAGATTTGTAATGGAATATGTACATAGGCGTACAGAGGCCCAATTACAGCGCCATCACTCCTGTGTTCCAATGGCATGTTGTGTTAGCTAATCCAAGTTTATCATTTTAAAAGGCTAATTGATCATTAGAAAACCCTTTTGCAATTATGTTAGTACAGCTGAAAACTGTTGTCCTGATTAAAGAAGCAATAAAACTGGTCTTCTTTAGACTAGTTGAATATCTGGAGCATCAGCATTTGTGGGTTCGATTACAGGCTCAAAATGGCCAGAAACAAAGAACTTTCTTCTGAAACTCGTCAGTCTATTCTTGTTCTGAGAAATGAAGGCTGTTCCATGCGAGAAATTGCCAAGAAACTGAAAATCTTGTACAACGCTGTGTACTACTCCTCACAGAACAGCGCAAACTGGCTCTAACCAGAATAGAAAGCGTAATCGGAGGCCCCGGTGCACATCTGAGAATGAGGACAAGTACATTAGACTGTCTAGATTGAGAAACAGACGCCTCAAGTCCTCAACTGGCAGCTTGAGTCTCTCTTAACTGTTGACGTTGAGACTGGTGTTTGCGGGTACTATTTAATAAAGCTGCGTAATGTTTGCACAATCCAGGTTTGGACATTTCTTAGAGACTTTTTATATGTATTTATTTTTATTCTCACTATTTTTAACCAGGTAGGCCAGTTGAGACAAGTTCTTATTTACAACTGTGACCTGGTCAAGATAAAGCAAAGCAGTGCGACACAAACACAGAGTTACACATGGAATAAACAAACGTACAGTCAATAACACAATAGAAAAGTCTATAATCAGTGTGTGCAAATAAGTAAGATTAGGGAGGTAAGGCAATAAATAGGCCATAGTGGCAAAATAATTACAATTAGCAATTAAACACTGGAGTGATAGATGAGCAGAAGATGAATGTGCAAGTAGAGATACTGGGGTGCAAAAGAGCAACAACAAAAGAATAACAATATGGGATGAGGTAGCTGGGTGGGCTATTTACAGATGGGCTATGTACAGGTGCAATGATCTGTAAGCTGCTCTGACAGCTGATGCTTAAAGTTAGTGAGGGAGATGTGAGTCTCCAGATTTTTGCAATTTGTTCCAGTCATTGGCAGCAGAGAACTGGTGACCAGTGAAATATACATTCTGGAGCGCGTGCTACGGGTGGGTGCTGCTATGGTGACCAGTGAGCTGAGATAAGACAGGGCTTTACCTAGCAAAGACTTATAGATGACCTGGAGCCAGTGGGTTTGGCGACGAATATGAAGCGAGGGCCAGCCAACGAGAGCATACAGGTCGCAGTGGTGGGTATGTATGGGGTTTTGGTGACAAAACAGATGGCACTGTGATAGACTGCATCCAATTTGCTGAGTAGAGTGTCGGAGTCTATTTTGTAAATGAAGTCAAGGATCAGTAGGATAGTCAGTTTTACGAGGGTATGTTTGGCAGCATGAGTGAATTTGTTGTGAAATAGGAATCCGATTCTAGATAATTTTGGATTGGAGATGCTTAATGTGAGTCTGGAAGGAGAGTTTACAGTCTAACCAGAAACCTAGGTATTTGTAGTTGTCCACAGAACCGTCCAGAGTAGTGATGCTAGACGGGCGGGCAGGTCTCGGCAGCTATTGTTGAAGAGCATGCATTTAGTTTTACTTGCATTTAAGAGCAGTTGGAGGCCACAGAAGGAGAGTTGTATGGCATTGAAGCTCGTCTGGAGGTTTGTGAATAACACAGTGTCCAAAGAAGGGCCAGAAGTATACAGAATGGTGTCGTCTGCGTAGAGGTGGGAACAGAGAATCACCAGCAGCAAGAGCGACATGATTGATGTATACAGAGAAAAGAGTCGGCCCGAGAATTGAACCTTGTGGCACCCCGATAGAGACTGCCAGAGGTCCGGACAACAGGTCCTCCGATTTGACACTGATTTGAAGTAGCTGGTGAACCAGGCAGGCAGTCATTTGAGAAACCAAGGCTGGTTATCTGCCGATAAGAATGCGGTGATTGACAGAGTCGAAAGCCTTGGCCAGGTCAATGAATACGGCTACACAGTATTGTCTTTTATCGATGGCGGTTATGATATCGTTTAGGGCCTTGAGCGTGGCTGAGGTGCACCCATGACCAGTTCGGAAACCAGGTTGCATAGTGGAGAAGGTACGGTGGGATTCGAAATGGTCGGTGATCTGTTTGTTAACTTGGTCTGTTGTTTAGACTAGAGATATAGGTCTGTAACAGTTTGGGTCTAGGGTGTCTCTCCCTTTGAAGAGGGGGATGACCGCCGCAGCTTTCCAATCTTTAGGGATCTCAGACGATACGAAAGAAGGTTGAACAGGCTAGTAATAGGGGTTGCAACAATTTCGGCAGATAATTTTAGAAAGAGAGGGTCCAGATTGTCTAGCACAGCTGATTTGTAAGGGTCCAGATTTTGCAGCACTTACCCAGTGGTAAGCGCTCCGTTCTTCTCCTCTTCTGAGGAGGAGTAGTAGGAAGGATCGGAGGACCAATGCGCAGCGTGGTAAGTTTCCATATTTTAATAAAGCAAACTGAACACTGAACAAAACAACAAAGTGAAACGAACGAAAACGAAACAGTCCAGTATGGTTAGACACAGACACAGGAACAATGGAACAGGAACAATCACCCACAACCCACAATGACAAAACAGGCTACCTAAATATGGCTCCCAATCAGAGACAACGACTAACACCTGCCTCTGATTGAGAACCATATCAGGCCAAACACATAGAAAMAGACAAACTAGACATACAACATAGAATGCCCACTCATATCACACCCTGACCAAACAAAACATAGAAACATACAACGCAAACTATGGTCAGGGCGTGACACCCAGAAAGACTCACAGCTGTAATCGCTGCCAAAGGTGCTTCTACAAAGTATTGAGTCAGGGGTGTGAATAGTTATGTAAATATATTTCTGTATTTCATTTTCAATACATTTGCAAACATTTCCAAAAACATGTTTTCAGGTTGTCATTATAGGGTATTGTGTGTAGATGTGCGAGAGAAAAAAAACAATGAATCCATTTAGAATTCAGGCTGWAACACAACAAAGTGTGGAATAAGTCAAGGGATATGAATACTTTCTGAAGGCACTGTAACTGAGCGACACATGAAATCTGTTTTTGGTTTGGGTACAGTGAAGAAATCCATAATGGCGTGCCTGGTTTGATATGTAATGCATGTCTGTTTGAAGTGTATGCAAATAGATTAGGCATTTTCAACATACAAATGTTTCTTATAAAGACTAGAAGAGAAGTAGTCACTTTCTCCTCAACCCGCAACCACGAAAGACTATTATACATGTTGTTGATATTAGTTGTGTGTGTGTAGTTAWGGGCCAGGTGTGCTGCATTGTTTTGAGCCAGCWGCAGCTTTGCTAGGTCTTTCTTTGCTGCACCTGACCGTATTACCAGACAGTAATCAAGATGGGACAAGATCAGAGCCTGAACAACTAATACAGTTGATATTTGTGTCAAAAACGCAGAACATATTTTTGTAACAGACGTACCTCTCCCCATCTTCACAACAACTTTGTCAATATGACTTGACCATGRTAACTGACCACACCAAYGTTACTCCTAGGAGTTSAGCTTCTTCMACTTGTTCAATGGTCACACCCTTCATGTACAACTCCAGTTGAGGTTTAGGTCTTGGAGGATGTTTTGAACCAAATACAAAGCTTATGGTTTTAGATTAGTATTAGTATTTAAAGCCAGTTTATTGTTAATGACCCATTCTGACACTGACTGCAAGTCCTTGCTGAGGGACGGACAAGGAACCCTAGTTGCTGTTACGGCAGATTTCCTCCTCTTCGTCTCTCTTTACATTCTAAATGTATTGTTCCTCTTTGGCTCTGTGATGCGAGCTAACTATTCAGTTATATGAATTTGTGTATTGTGCATGTAGCCCTTTACAACAAGCAAAATTAAAATGGTTACAAAAAAAACTATTGGCAAGAATAATTTTACAAATACTCCAAGTGCTGTGTCTGGATTACCCTCCTTATACACATCAGACTAACATATATATATTTTTTTTTTACATCTTCAACAAAAGAGTCCTGATCTCTTATAAATATGTCTTATGTCACAGATTAACCACTATTGGTCGACACTCTAGTTGGTTGATTGATAGCCTGGGTCATGTTACAGGCATTAGTCAAAGTAAGAAGCTTCCTCTTGAGAGGACAACTAAATGATAACCAGTCGATGTTCAGGTCACCAAGAAAATACATTTCACATTTAGCATCAGAGACCTTGTATAACATCAAACACATATTCTCCAGACAGTTTGCACTTGGTGACCTATATCAGCAGCCTAAAAGAAGAGGCTTCACATGAGGCAGGTGAACCTGCCACCACAACACTTCTACTTCATTTGTCATAAGATCCTCTCTGAGCTTTACAAGAATATGGCTCTGAATACATACAGCAACACCTTCCCTGTAGACATTCCTGTCTTTTCTATAGATGTTATATCCTTGTATTCCTACTGCTTTATCATCAAATGTGCTCTCTAAGTGAGTCTCAGAAATGGCTAATACGCATATAAATATCTTCTAAGATTAGCAAATTACTCATTCACTTTTTTTCGGAGGCTACATATATTTATATGAGCTTTTATATGAGTTAACTTTCACCCTTTCCTAAAACTGAACTCATAATGATAATAGGTTGTATTTCTGATAATAACAATAGAAGGAATTATGCAGTGCAGAGGTAGAAAGAATACAGGCATCTTTGTGCATTCAATCAAAAATATTGCCAAGTTAATCAGAGACTTTCCCAACCGTATATGAGTTCCGTTATAGTCACATATTGTATTTCTGTGCTGGAGTGGAGTCAGAGCACAAATGGAAGTCTCCTTCCAACCAAATCTCTCCTGAGTGCTCATGGTCTTTATCATCCTGACACGACCAGAGCACAAGATGGATTCCCCTTGCCATTCTGTCAGCCTTATACAAATGCTTTGTTTCTGCAGMTGGTGTCTCTGTTTCCAGTAGGTCTTCTAAATAAAATAAAAAAAGATTTATATTCATCATGATGAAATCCACTTCTGCAATTTCATTATCTTATTTCATTACATACTATTTTTAATCTTTGGTACAGCAGCCTGATATGCTGTGTTGTTACAGGCACAGTATAAGTATATTGGTTTATTTAAAATATGATTCACATGCAAATTCCAATAATGTTGTATTCTATATCATCATTTGAGTGGATGTGTTGGTAAAAGTTTCATTATGATTCCCTACACCTCAGGGTTGGGGTTAATTCCACTAATGAAATTCTCTGTCCCTGTAAATGAAATGTTATTCAATTGAAATTCCAGATCAGTCTTTGAATGCAAAGATAATTCAATTCCTCTAAATTCYAATGTAAGGAAAATCCTATTCATAACATTTCCAATTCAATATTATTCCCAACAATTCCACAAATTCCAGTTGATCAGGTCACTGTTCAGACAGGCAAGCTATACTGGAAATATAGAAACACATGTTGAAATTATTTAAAACAAATCCTGCTGTAAATGTTTGATACTATGTGCATTAATTCCATTAACTGGGAAATGTAAAATATGAAATTCGAATTAAATTAAATTCCAAAAATGAAATGTCTTTGCTATTACATTCCTATTCAAAAAGTCAAAACAGTCTAATTCCAATTAAATTCCAACTCCATAACTTGAAGATTGTTGAATTTCTAATTGAATTCCATATCAATTCTCCACTTCATGACTGAAAGCAAGAATTGGAATTGACCCCAACCCTGCTACCCCTATCACCTTGATGCTTGAGGAGGTGAGGCATGGTGGTGCTGGACAAGTCCTGGTGGTGCTGGAGAAGGCCTGGTGGTGCTGGAGGAGGCCTGGTGGTGGTGCTGGAGCCCAGGTGATGCTGGTGGCCTACTGGTGCTTGAAGTGGCAGACACAGACCAGTCCAGCTACCCTGTTGTAGGAGGCCTGGTGGTGCTGGAGGAGACTAACCAACAATAGAGAATTAAAAACGTTCTCTATGGTCAGGCGTGACAGCATATGTATTCACACCCCTTTGCTATGAAGCCCCTACAAAAGACTGTGCAACCAATTACCTTCAGAAGTGACAGAATTAGTTAGACTGCCACCGGTGGACTTATTAAGTGTCACATGATCTGTCACATGATCTCAGTATATATACACTTGTTCTGAAAGGCCCAGAAGTCGCAACACCACTAAGCAAGGGCACCACCAAGCATCGGCATCATGACGACCAAGGAGCTCTACAAACAGGCAGGGACAAGTTGTGAGAAGTATAGATCAGGTTGGGTTAAAAAAAAATATCCAAAACATTGAACCTCCGCACGAGCACTATAAATCCATTATTAAAAAATGGAAAAAAATGCACACACAACAAACCTGCCAAGAGAGGCCGCCCACCAAAACTCACAGACCAGGCAAGGAGGGCATAAGAGAGGCAACAAAGACACAAAGAGAACCTGAAAGGAGCTGCAAAGCTCTATACGGAGATTGGAGTATCTGTCCATAGGACCACTTTAAGCCGTACACTCCACAGAGCTGGCTTTACGGAAGAGTGCCAGAAAAAAGCCATTGCCAGAAGGTACTCTGGTCAGATGAGACTAAAATGTAGCTTTTTGGCCAACAAGGAAAACGCTATGTCTGTCGCGAAACCCAACACCTCACATCACCCCGATAACACCATCCCATGGGGTGCAGCATCATGCTGTGGGTATGTTTTTCCATCGGCAGGGACTGGGAAACTGGTCAGAATGAAGGAATGATGGGATGCGCTAAATACAGGAAATTCTTGAGAGAAACCTGTTCAGTCTTCCAGAAGATCTGAGACTGGGACGAGGTCACCTTCCAGCAGGACACATGGCCCTAAGCATACTGCTAAAGCACACACCGAGGGTTAAGGCGGAAACATTACATGTCTTGGAATGGCCTAGTCAAAGCCCAGACCTCAACCAATTGAGAATCTGTGGTATGACTTAAAGATTGCTGTACACCAGCGGAACCCCATCCAACTTTGAAG
>NC_036875.1:9518271-9538815 GCF_002910315.2 Salvelinus sp. IW2-2015 | reverse complement strand
AGCTGGAGCAGTTTTGCCTTGAAGAATGGGCAAAAATCCCAGTGGCTAGATGTGCCAAGCTTATAGAGTCATACCTCAAGAGACTTGCAGCTGTAATTACTGCAAAAGGTATCTCTACAAAGTATTGACATTGGGGGGGTGAATAGTTATGCATGCTCAAGTTCTGTTTTTTTTTTTTTTTTCTTGTTTGTTTCACACAACAACAAAAAATGTGCATCTTCAAAGTGATAGGCATGTTGTAAATGAAATGATACAACCCCCCCAAAATCTATTTTAATTCCAGGTTGTAAGGCAACAAAATAGGAAAAATGAATACTTTCGCAAGCCACTGCATGTTGTACTTAATGTCGGGACAGAGATGACATCAATTATTATCTACAGATGTTTTCTATTGCATTACAGATTCTACAGCTGTAGGTATATTGATGCTACTCTATCTTGATTTGAAAGACATGTTGGTGCATAGAGAATTAGTTGGCAAATTTCTATGAGATGAATATGGAACGGGTGACAATGTTGTGTTCTGCTGCACTACAGGTATTTTAATTGACCTATTCTGATACAGAACGGATGTACAATGCGAACTGGATTCCAGTTAGGGAGAAGAAGAGTTTGCATGTGCTGATGATGTCTGCTGTGATGGAATGCTAAGCTTGCAGAGTAAACTTACCCTTAATTATACCCATTGTGTCCTGATGTTACTGAGCCTACTACACGACAAGATTGGCGACAAGGATGGTGGCAGCGTTAGCATCATCAACTACTCCGTTCCTGCCCTTCCCTGGTCAACCTACGATGCTGTTTGCAATGTGGTTGAAAATCTTCAACAATTACTTGGTGGCTGTCAATGCTACAGGAGATGACTGGCCAGATTATATGAAGCATGCAGTGCTACTACATTGCCTTGGTACTGAAGATCAAATGATATTTTACAACTTAACAGGGACAGGTACTACATTTGCAACACCTGTCCCAGCTCTCCAGGGACATGTCATTCCGGCTATCAATGTCGTGGTTGAGCGCCATAAATTCAGACAAAGAGCACAGAGACCTGATGAGTCCATAGCAGATTACGTTGCCGCCCTGAGAAAGTTACTTGTGAACTGTGACTTTGGTGATAGAGGAGATGAGATGTTGAGAGATCAACTTGTTGAAAAGGCCTCAGGCTCCCCGTGTCAAAAAAAGGCTTTTACTGCAGGCTAATCTCACACTGCTATTGCGCTCGCTACTCAAGTGGAAAGTTGCCAAGCCCACATCCAATTAATTAATAATCCACTGCCAGTACAGGCGGTGAGAGAAAATCCCCAAAAGAAGAATAAACGGAGATACAGGCCCGTACCAACTCCAATCCACCTGATGATGCAAGAAAGTCAGGTCGCTGCTGTTACAGGTGTCGCTCTAATACTCACTTAGCTAACGCAACAAACTACCCCGCCGCCAAGTCTAAATGCAAGGACTGTGAAACAAATGGTCATTACGCACAGATGTGCCGTGCCGATAGAAAAGCGAATGTACAAGAGGTCAAGGTACCGGAGTTTACCGTATTATGCATACTAGACCAAGATATGAAAAGAAAGAAAATACGAATCGCCAAACGTATGTGGACACCTGCTTGTCGAACCTCTCATTCCAAAATCATGGGCATTAATATGGAGTTGGTCCCCCCTTTGTTGCTATAACAGCCTCCTTGGAACATTGCAGCAGGGACTTGCTTCCATTCACCCACAAGAGCAATAGTGAGGTTGGGCACTGATGTTGGGCGATTCAGCCTGGCTTGCAGTCGGCGTTCCAATTCATCCCAATGGTGTTCAATGGGGTTGAGGTCAGGGTTCTGTGCAGGCCAGTCAAGTTCTACCACACCGACATCGACAAACCATTTCTGTGTGGACATCACTTTGTGCACAGGGGCATTGTCATGCTGAAACAGGAAAGGGCCTTCCCCAAACTATTGCCACAAAGTTGGAAGCACAGTATCGTCTAGAATGTCATTGTATGCTGTAGCATTAAGATTTCCTTCACTGGAACTAAGGGGCCTAGCCCAAACCATGAAAAACAGCCCCAGACCATTATTCCTCCTCCACCAAACTTTACAGTTGGCATTATGCATTGGGGCAGGTAGCGTTCTCCTGTCATCTGCCAAACCCAGATTTGTCTGTCTGACTGCCAGAGAGTGGCGGCAAGTTTTACACCACTCCAGCCGACGCTTGGCATTGTTGCACGGTGATCTTAGCCTTCTGTGCGGCTGCTCGGCCATGGAAACCCATTTCATGAAGCTCCCGGCGAATAGTTCTTGTGCTGACGTTGCTTCCAGAGGCAGTTTGGAACTCGGTAGTGAATGTTGCAACCAAGGACAGACGATTTTTACACGCTACATGCTTCAGCACTCGCCGGTCCCGTTCTGTGAGCTTGTGTGGCCTACCACTTCATGGCTGAGCCGTTGTTGCGCCTAGACGCTTCCATTTCACAATAACAGCACTTACTGTTGACCGGAGCAGCTCTAGCAGGACAGAAATGTAACGAACTGACTTGTTGGAAAGGTGGCATCCTATGACAGTGCCATCCTATGACAGTGTCACGTTGAAAGTCACTGAGCTCTTCAATATGGGCCATTCTACTACCAATGTTTGTCTATGGAGTTTGCATGGCTGTGTGCTCGATTGTATACACCTGTTAGGTACGGGTGTGGCTGAAATAGCCTAATCCACTAATTTGAATGTTGTATGTTGTGTTCTRCTGCACTACCCATGTTTACCACTAGAGACATACAGRTATTTTATTTKACCTATTCTGGTACAGAACGGAAGTACAATGAGAACAGGATTCCAGATAGGGAGAAGAAGAGTATGCATGTGCTGATGATGTATGCTGTGATGGAGTGCTAAGCTTGCTGAGTAAACTTACCCTTAATTATACCCATCGTGCCCTCATGTTACTGAGCCTACTACACGACAGACTAGAGTTTAGTTCATTGTTAAATCTTTCAGATTTCCAAGAAAGGCGGGATCTCGCTAAGAAACACATTTATTAGCTGAAGTTGAGATAATGTTATCAATAGAATATTGTACTAAATTCCCTGTACTAGGAGACTTGGAATTCACTGACATCATTTGATTACTTAAGGGATAGGGGGCAGTATTTTCACGTCCGGATGAAAAGCGTGCCCAAAGTAAACTGTCTGCTACTCAGGCCCAGAAGCTAGGATATGCATATAATGGTAGATTTGGATGGGAAACACTCTGAAGTTTCTAAAACTGTTAAAATAATGTCTGTGAGTATAACAGAACTTATTTGGCAGGCGAAACCCCGAGGACAAACCATCCAGGACATTTCTTTTTTGAGTTCACTGTGTTTTCAATTGTTTTTTTCTATGGGAACCTAGATTTMTGTGGCACTTGGTTGCAGTTATAATAGCATGGTTTCGCCGTAAAGCCTTTTTGAAATCTGAAACGGTGGCTAGATTAACAAGAAGTTTAGCTGTATTTTGGTGTATTGCACTTGTGATTGTATRAAAGTTAAATATTTCTAATAATTTATTTTGAATTTCGCGCTCTGCAATTTCACCGGATGTTGTCGAAACGTTCCGCTAGCGGAACCCCTAGCCGTGAAAGGTTAAGTCATTAAAGTACATTGCTCTGGCCCCCATTTTAAGACTACCACTTGTAAGGACATTGCCATGGATACTTGAACCCAAATACCCTTGTTCTTGTCATTCATTTACACYTCCACAGCTGTGTCACCATCGCCGACATTTGATGAACTATTATGTTGAGCATATCAGTATCAATACGCCCAGTTACTAAAAAGATACAGGCATTCTTCCTAACTCAGTTACTGGAGAGGAAKGAAACCGCTCTGGGATTTCACTATGAGACCAATGGTGACTTTAAAACAGTTACAGAGTTTAATGGCTGTGGTAGGAGAAAACGGAGGATGKATTAACCACAATGTACAGTAGTTACTTCACAATGCTAACCTATTTGACAGTGTGAAAAGAACGAAGCCTGTACAATATAAAAACATTTGCAATAAGGCAGAAGTAATACTGCAAAAAGTTGTGATAAAGCAATTCACTTTTTGTTCTAAATACAAAGTGCTATATTTAGGGCAAATCCAATAAAACGCATTACTGAGTAGTACGCTCCATATTTCCAAGCATAGTGGTGGCTGCATCCTGTTATGGGGATGCTTGTAATCGTTAAGGACTGGGGGGGTTCTCAGGATAAAAAAGAAACTGAAATTGACAGGCAAAATCCTACAGGAAAACCTGGTTCAGTATGCTTTCCACCAGACACTGGGAGATTAATYCACCTTTCAGGAGGACAATAACCTAAAACACATGGCCAAATCTACACTGGAGTGTCTTACCAAGAAGACAGTGAATGTTCCTGAGTGGGCGAGTTACAGTTTGGACTTAAATCTACTTGAAAATCTATGGCAAGACCTGAAAATGGCAGATCTCTCATTGGTTAGTCTGTCAGTGAGTGCTCAGAGGCAAAAATCTGAGCTATGTTAAAATTATATTAACAAACACTTTGGGGAAGGCAGGGTTTGCAGATGTAAAAGGCAGCTGTGCTTTTATCATTCTGACATTTCTAGATTTAGTCTTCATTTYTTAAGGCTGCCATGTACAAAAAGTATGTTTGTACTTGGCAGCGAGGCACAGAAAATTAGATTGTAGTGATGAATTGCTGTAGACTGTATGTAATGAGTGTATTATTCCTCTTGCGCTCTCAAAGATGCATTCTCTAACCAGCAATAAACAAGCAAGACATACCCAAWCACTTCAGCCACTGTTGTGGCATGGTTTTTCGTTTTTTCTCGGGAGCTTGGGGAATATGAAGTAAGATTGGTTTAAGGTAGCTATGATGGCCACTTCGCTGTGCTGTTTGGTTTTTAATATTTACATACTCATATTCAGAAGAGGACATAATCAACACAAAGAGGCACATGCACTTGCACACATGCACAAACACGAGCGCGCACACACACACACACACCCAGGTTGTTTGCACTGCTCACATCTCTCCAGATCCCAACATTAAGCACCCAACTATCTTATCTAGCTTGATTGATGGTGCAATTGTGTGTGTGTGTGTTTTAAAAACCTAGATTTTCTCTGGTGTGATTTTTCACATCCACTGGTTACATAATACATTCGGAGAGTGCGTCCCAAATGGCACTCTATTACCTATATGTAACAGTTTAGCTTTCGTCCCTCTCCTCGCCCCTACCTGGGCTCGAACCAGGGACCCTCTGCACACATCGACAACAGCCACCCTCGAAGCATCGTTACCCATCGCTCCACAAAAGCCGCGGCCCTTGCAGAGCAAGGGGAACAACTACTTCAAGATCTCAGAGCGAGTGACGTCACCGATTAAAATGCTATTAGCGCGCACCCCGCTAACTAGCTAGCCATTTCACATCGGTTACATATATAGTGCACTACTTTGACCAGGGCCCATACCCAGTGGGCACAGATGTCAAAACATCTATTCCATGTTGGTTCAACGTAATTTCATTCAAATGACTTGGAAACAATGTTGATTTAAACAGTGTGTGCCCAATGGGTAGGCTCTGGTGAAAGGTTGTGCATTGTGGAGGGAATAGGGTGCCATTTGTGATAGACGCAGACAGAGAATGTATCTGTGAGAGTAGCCTACTAGATTGAGAAATAGGCAACACAAAATAGATCAAAAGGGRCATTTTAACCACACTGAGTTGATTGTCTTTGAGTGTGTGTATTTGTAAGTATTATTTTGGAATGTATGGAAGCTACTACATTGTGTTTTTGTACAGTAGGTTCGAATCACCAGTAGACTTTACACAGCTGTTTCGACACAGATATCAAATTCAAAACACGTAATATATGTTGACAGAGAGAGCCTACATCTATGCACTCTGGCTCTTACAGGAACTTACAGTAATGTGCAGCAATCCTTGAATATCTAAGTCTTTGTCTAACTCAGTCAATAATAACAGCATAATATTCATAATATTCTGTGACAGAGTAGYGTCCTTTCCAGGGGGTGGTCCTGTAAAAAACAGATTCCACCTAGCCTGGCGAACGTTCAACYTCCTGGCTTCTTGAATGGAGACAAAGTTCTTATGGTCCATCCGGATCACAAAAGAAYGAGGTGCCCCCTCTTACCAGTGTTTCCATCCCTCAAGGGCCCACTTGACTGCCAAGAGCTCTCGGTTGCGTTCTGCTGGCGAGAATCGCTTGGAAAGAAAGGCACGTGTGCATTCTCTTGTCCCCCTCGTTCTGCTGTAAAAGGACCGCCCCTGCTCCGGTGTCYGAGGCGTCCACCTCTACCACGAAGGGACAAGTAGGATCAGGATGAATGAGRATGGATTCGGAGGTGAAACTTCCCTTGATCTCCATGAATGCCCTGTCAGCCTCGGGRGTCCAGACAAAATGGGTCTGGGACTTGCGGGTTAGGGTCGTGAGAAGCGCTGCTACCGCACCAACGTTCCATATAAAACGTCTGTAAAAATTCGCAAACCCAAGGAACCGCTGGACTTGTTTGAGTGAGGCGGGACGGGGCCAGTCAGTGACCGCCCTAACCTTTACAGGGTCCATTTGGATGCTGGCGGAAGAGATAATGTGGCCCAGGAAAGAGACTTGGGATACATGGAACGCACACTTCTCAATCTTGACGTATAGTTGACTCTGCACGAGGCGTCTCAGGACTTGGCGCGCGTGCAGGATGTGTTTCGGAAGGGTCTTGGAGAAGATCAGGATGTCATCTAGGTAAACAAAGACAAACTGATTCAACATATCCCTAAGGGTGTCATTGACCAATGCTTGGAAGACTGCCTGTGAATTTGATAATCCGAATGGCATGCCTAAATACTCATAGTGGCCACTAGGGGTGTTAAAGCCAGTTTTCCATTCATCTCCCTCCCTGATTTTCACCAGATTGTTGCGGAGGTCCAGTTTGGTGAAGAATTGGGCCCCCTGGGCCAGCTCCRAGGTGGCGGACATCAGGGGTAGGTGGTAACGGTTCTTAATCGTGATCCTGTTCAGCCCTCGGTAGTCGATGCAGGGACGCAGAACTCCATCCTTCTTTCCCACGAAGAAGAAACCTGGGGATGTTGAGGAGCGAATGAATCCTGCCTCCAGCGACTCCCGGATGTAATTCTCCGTACCTGCAGCTTCAGGGATTGAGAGGGAGTAAAGACGSCCCCGGGGAGGGTGGAGCTGGGTAGGAGTTCTATGACGCAGTCGTTTGGAAGATGAGGGAGGGAGGGTGGCAGCTTGCCTCTTACTGAAGGCCTCCCGGAGGTCGAAGTATTTGGGAGGGAGAGAGAAGAATTGGTCATCAATGGATGCAGGGGGATGCGGAAAGGCTCTAGGTGKGGGTCTTAGACATKTAGTCTGGCAGTTCTTACACCAGTCTAGTAGGTGTCCCGTGGGCCAGGAGAGTAGTGGGTTATGTAGCACGATAATGGGTTCTCGGGAGCCATGATCAAAAGAAAATTAAGTCTGAGTGATTCCGCACAACCTGCAGTAGAATGGGATTGGTCTGATATTCTACCTGGCTGGAGCCAATGGGGCGTCCATCGAGGGCTTGAATCTGTAGACGGATGGGACATTTCACGCAGGGGATTTGTAATTCTCTGGCGAAGTCTTGATCAATGACATTATCTGCGGCCCTGGAGTCCACCCTCCACAGGTTGTTCCAGTGGAGGGTTGCATGTAGTGACAGACGGTGACTGGGTAGCCGGGGGGTAACTGTATAGCTCGTCAGGGTCTCCCCTTGTCCTGGCAAGCCCTGGCGTTTCCCGTCAGCTCTGAGCATGTGGCACGGAGATGGTCGAGACCTCCGCAGTAGAGGCAGCAGCCTTCGCACATGCACCTGTCACGCTCCTGTGCGCTCAGACATGTGTCACAGCTGCATGGGCTCCTCAATGCTGGGTTTGGGGGGCTTGGGTTGCTCAGGAAACCTGGATACTGGGGTGGTGTCAAAAAAGTGATCCTGATTGCCAGCGTTATCAGGGACTCAAGGTTCTCTCCCAGTTCCCAAGAGACCAGTTCATCCTCCTTTCCAACCCCTGCTGGAAAGCTGTGACCAGTGCCTCTGATTCCACCCACTCTCTGCGGCGAGGGTGCGGAACTCAATGGCGAAGTCAGCCACTGGTCTGGCTCCTTGGCAGATGTTGAACAGTCAGCTGGTCGCTTCTTGTCCGCCGACTGGGTTGTCGAAGACTCGTCGCAGCTCGGCAGTGAAGGCTAATATGGAGCTGCAGGATGGTGGCTGCTGTTCCCACACCGCCATTGCCCACACCAGGGCCTTGCCCGAGAGTAGAGAGATTATGTAGGCGATTATGGCCCAATCGGTGTGGAACGAGGAGGACTGTAGCACGAACACCACAGAGCACTGGGTGAGGAACCTTTGCATCCTCACGGGTGGCCATCATAATGCTCGGGGGCTGGGATCTTGGGTTCCCGGTACAGGTTCCCTGGAGGAACTATGGCAACGTCTATAGCACTGAGTGATGAGACTTGGGCATTGGCTCCTCCTGGGTTGGGGTTGGACTGTGGTTGGAGGCAGTCGGTAAGTGCCCGGAGGGTTTCTGATATCTGTAAGAGTTGTTTTTGCTGCCGCCCCAGCAGTGCTCCTTGGTGGGTTACAACATTCTTGATCTGGGTGATCTCTGCTGGKTCCATGTTGTGGGCTGAAGCTTGCTATGACATGGTAAGGTTGGACCCAGGTGCAGAGAAGAGACCAGACAAGGAATCGGTGATTAAGGATAAACATAATACATTACTGAGAAACAGATACAGGAAGGATGACAGTAACACTGGGAAATCAACAAACACTAAGTCTCGTAAACTYACTCTGGACACAAACGCACACGGCACACAATTCGAGCTTCAGCAAAGGACAACAGAAAACACACCTCTTTTAACAGGGAAATCATAATGAGTAAATAGGACACACCTGAGTGCCCTCTGGTGACAGGTGGAACCAYGATAGGGCTCATTGTAATGGCTGGAATTGAATAAATGGAACGGAGTCAAACATGTGATTTCCATATGTGTGATGTGTTTGATTCCATTCCATTCCAGCCATTACAATGACCCCGTKYTCMTATAGCTTCTCCCACCAGCCTCCTCTGTATGGGAAGCATTTGTTTCTCTGGTGTTGTCTGCTYCAAGCAAACTTTTGCAATAACTGTGAAGTCATGAGAAGTCAKGAGATGTGAAGGTATCATGTAGCAATGCTTCTAAACACATTCAAGCCCAGTCTGGACGAGGAAGCCCACAGAACCTGCTGCTGCAATATCCAATATCCATTGCTCATGCACTTTTACTACCTGTATTCATTGTCTGTGTATGTCCTTGTCTATGTTCTATTACGTGTTTCTATGTATGCACAGAGCCGCAACCAACCTTTCCCCACAGCCATTATCTTATATTTTATCTCAAAGTTGAGTGACAATAAAGTTGAGTCAAAAAGTTATGTAAAGTGAGTGATTAATGCTTCCGCTCAGGGCAGACCTTCTAAGAGGTTGAGCCTCTGTCTTGCGTCATAACTAATAACTCTTCTATTAAACCCCTTAATGTAAACATAAACCTCCATATCTTTCCATCCCCAAGTCTATGTACCACATGTCACCCTATTCCAAGTTTCACGTTTTATTGTCACGTGCACTAGTACAGTGAAATGTGTTTTCTTGCTTTCTCATTCTCTATAGTGCACTATCCTATATAGTGCACTAAATGGAATAGGGTGCCATTTGAGACACACCCCGATGTCATTTGATTAAGGCAGGGCAGGGTCTTTCCTCTAAGCTTCCCCCAAACAAACAGACAGCAGCCAGTTGTTGGTTCCTCTTAGGCAGGCTGGCAGGCAGGCTGATTGGATTGATGATGATGCTGGTGCTAATGTGTGATAGACTGTGTTAATAATGCTTGGCTCTCTTTAGGGGGTTCCTAAGCTCTGTGTTGATGGATCTGTAAATCTGTCTGCCTGTTTGGATTGCAACACTTCAGTGCACACCGTGCCAGAGGGACCCTGATGCATAACCAACCTGTCACTCACTCCTCAACTATAGTTGTGTGTGCGTGCGTGTGCTTGTGTGTGTGTGTGTGAGTGCGTGCGTGCGTGCATGCACATGCRTGTGTGTGCTCGCACTTTCACTGAGTCTGATTGCATATGTGGAGCGTGTGTGTTTACACAGGTCTGACAGGGTGRGTGGTATGTGTTGGAGTGTGTGTGGCTGTGAGACAATGGCTTACAGCAACATGTTGTTGGTTAGGTAAGTGTTGTACAGGCTAGTGCATAAATAGCTAGATTASAGTGTGGGAGCAGGGTTTTCTGGGTCTCGGTACTGTCCTGAGGTATTCTAACGTGCTGTGAGGGGCTGTTTCAACACCTCTTTTTCCTTTTCATTCTCACCAGACTCTGGGGCTGGTACCCAGCTGGGCATCTGGCAACGTGATTCGGTCCAGAGAGGCAGCCTTTGATTGGTACTAACCTACATGCCTGTGTGTGTGTCCAGCTGCAGAAATGGCGTGCCCATCAAGAAGAGGTTGCCAGATTGGAGTCAGCCATTGCTGGCAGGCAGCAGGAGGAAAAGGAGGACAGACTGAGGAGGGAGCAGGAGAGAGACTCGGCCATGAGGTCACTGCAGAAGGAAAAAGTAAAACCTCCTAATCCTTACACCTGCCACGCTCCAGCATATTGCACTGCCCCCAGTCACATTATGTTTGAAATGAGTCCATGCTCCTCAGATTCTATGGCAGTATATAATAACATCTTAGTATMCAATATACTGTAGGCATGGCCCAAGTTCATTTGAGTGATTTAACTCCACGGATATGTAATATAATATTACAGTATATGTTATTATAAGGTTGTCAGAAAAGTGGAAAAGTGTCATGATGATTTTCATTAGCTTGATTAATTGTATATTCAGCTTAATGAGGTATGATGGTGTGTGTGTGTGTGTGCACCTGCGTGTGTGTGTGCGTGATTTGTGTGTGTGTGTGTGTTGTTGTGTGCTGTTGTGTGTTGGTGTGTGTGTGTGTGTGTGTGTGTGTGTGTGTGTGTGTGTGTGTGTCCATGCGTGTATGTAGAAGTGTGTGGTCCCTGACCCGCATTGCCCCTTGGTATCACCCCAGAGTGTGTATTGGTGCCAGCCTTGTTTGATTGCGCCCCTCCTTTGGGGCCTGCTACAGTACCACAGGAAAGCTGGGAGAATCTCTGATTAATGATGCCATTTAGGCTGAAATGGATTACATATACTTGTACACAGTCATCTCTCAGACGATGAACTATCGTCTCATTCATTTGATTTACTCTTATCTGATTTCACACCGTCACGATCAATAGGACGCGATGACATCGCACTAAAGTTTCCCTCGTGTTCACTCGCYTGCTCCAGGTATTATTGTAAACGTTTTGGTTTGTTTTGTGAACGTTTGTGCCCTGTATATCTTAGGTGAAGCAGTACTATGCAGMGAAACAGAGGAGGAGAGAAGAGCTGGAGAGGAGAGATCAGCAGAGACTGACAGAGCTGAGGAGACTCATGGCAGAGCAAGCTAAGAGAGATAAGGAAAGGTAAGCATGCACCATGGGCAGCAGCTTAGCCTCAAGGCCGCTAAAGGAGAGAGCTCAACACCTGGCTGACAGACAGTTCTTTGTTCGCCCCCATGGCTTATTTGGACAATGCTCATAAAACACCTTTATTTCGAATGGTGCGTCATTTATGGAGTCATTTATATGTTTTTCCATAACAAACTGAGGAAATAGTTTGAAATATCTAATTTTAGGAACCACTGGTATGATTCGATAAGTTGCCGTTTTYTCTTCTTTTTAGTGCAGTCTCCTATGTTTCCACGGTACTCTCTAGCATTCAGGCCTCCTTTCAAGTCCCTGGCATTTAAACAGTGCTAGGAGAACGAGAGAGAGACAGGGTTGAGTTAGTCAGGGCAGGGTGAGGAGCACTGAGGACATGAGATACTGTAGCTGCTGCTGAGACTGAGGAGCAGCTCTCTGGCAGCCCATAACGCTCTCTCAGCCTGCATGGCTGCTGTGCCACCACAGATAGGTGGTGCCTGGGCTGAGGGCTGATGTCCTTGCCCACTTCTCTCCCTCCYCTCTCTCTGTCCCTCCTGCCCTCAGGGTGCAGTTTCGTGAGGAGGCGCTGCTGCAGCGGAGGCAGGAGAGGGAGGCGCAGGCGCTCCAGCGCCTAAAAGAGGAAGAGGAGAGAGACGGTCGTCTGGAGGCCCTGAGAAATCAGGTACGTCTCTTATCAGTACTTATTCCCATTCACTTCCCTTATTGGATCTGACATTTAAAATGCCACGGAGGAGAACATTTGTGGCCGCTTTTGAACCCGCTGTTCCATGTTGGTTTTGAGGCTTCACTGCCACTTACTGGTGGGATASGGAAATACAAGGAAATGACTAGGCTATCATCAAATTGGTGTTTTTCCAAGTGATTTCTCCATCCCCCACACGGTTAAGGTGGCAGTGGTGGCAGAGCCAGACCCAGAGAGGATGATGGGAGATACGGAGGCCTGGAGAGGCCGGATAATGCAGCAGAGCGGAGAGGAGGAGTTTCGGTTGCACCGTCCCCTATATCACCTCAACACGTACACAGACTCTCAGGTGAGTCTGGCCTGCCACTGTCCTTTACTTTCTGCTCTCAAGTCAAGACACGTCAATCTGCCTTTTCCCCCACTGCGCCCTCTCCAGTAGCTCCCAATGTTGTTAACGTGTGTCAATCAGAGGAGGCTGATGGGAGGAGCAATAGGAGGATGGGCTCATTGTGGCTGGAATGGAATGAATGGAACAGGGTCAAACATGTGGTTTATGTTCGATGCCGTTCCAGTGATTCCATTCCAGCCATTACAATGAGCCCRTCCTCCTATAGCTCTTCCCACCAACCTCCTTTTGTGTCAATGTAATATTTTGTGTTTACTGCCTCACTCACTGGCATACAAAAACCCAKAAAAATCCTTCACAATAATGTTTGACCTGGGTAAACAAACCTTACCCTCATGCAGACAGACCTTTAAACAGAATCCCCTCAAGGCCTGTGGGTGAAGTTACGTACAGTACGTCTGTCTGGTACATTGTGTCACGACTCCACTGTGCAGGAAAGCACACTGKTTTTTACCTGCAGTCTATTGCATAATCAGGCCAGTGACGGTTAGATCATCTCCTCCGATTGAAAACGTGATCGATGACTAAGTGACCTTGGTTTAACTGAGGAATGTTCGGAAACATATGAAAACATGTTTGACTAGAATTGCAAAATATCATAAACATTTATGAACAAGGGTGTGACAGTATCGTCCTTATCTATTTTTTTTTTATACCTTTTGGACCTTACAACAGCRCGTCCCAATTGGCACCATATTCCCAATATAGTGCACTCCTTTTGACCAGATCCCTATTATCATTTCCTCTGTTGGTTTCCAGATTGTGTCTGATCCAAGAGTGAGGCTTGAACAGGCCCTCCGGGCAGCAGGACTCCACGACACACTGTATGCTAAGGAGGTTCTCTCTGTAGTCCAGCCACCCAGACCACCTCGACGGGACACTGACTCCACAGGATTCAAATCTTCCACAAAGAGTGTTTAGCCCTGTTCAATCAAAATTGCTAACCAGGTGTCCCGAATAAGTCATAATGTAAATAGCATTTTCCCTGTGACAGTGACAGAGCCAGTGACAGAGCATGTTTTTATTGATGTGAAGTTGAATTGTTTTTTTTAAACATCTTGGAAACTGGCTGCAGGTACAGGTAATATAGATAAAAAGTGATATTTGTCCACAGGTTTGTCAGAGTGTCTTCTTTGGGCTACTTCTGTGATTGTCAATAYAGACCATGTTGGCTCAACTGTTACCATATTCCTCGCAGTATTCCTCATACGCCTCCCTTTGCKATCTGTCAGTATCTGATACTTCATTTAACACAGAATGTCTGCGTTTCGTGCCACTGTGACGTTAGATAACAACTGCCTGTCATTATGAGAAACCTGTCATGTATGGTATTTCGCTGTATATAGTTGCTCATTTGACTSTGTAACATACACTGAGTGTACAAACATTAGGAATACGTGCTCTTTCCATGACATAGACTGACCAGGTGAATCCAGGTGAAAGMTATGATCCCTTATTGATGTCACTTGTTAAATCCACTTCAATCAGTGTAGATGAAGGGGAGGAGACATGTTAAAGAAGGATTTTTAAGCCTTGAGATAATTGAGACATGGATTATGTGTGTGTGCCATTTAGAGTYTGAATGGGCAAGACAAAAGGTTTAAGTACCTTTGAACAGGGTATGGTAGTAGGTGSCAGGCGCACCGGTTTGTGTCAAGAACTGCAATGCTGCTGGGCTGTTCACGCTCAACAGTTTCCTGTGTKTATCAAGAATGGTCCACCACCCAAAGCTCTCCYTCGCCCTCCATTTGACAAATCTGACCTTAATTCTATTCTCCTGATTTCTGGATACAAGCCAAAACTAAAGCAGGAAGYACCAGTGACTYGGTCAATATGGAAGTGGTCAGATGATGCAGATGCTAAGCTACAGGACTATTTTRMTAGCACAGACTGGAATATGTTCTGGGAWTCYTCCGATGGCTTTGAAGAGTACACCACATCAGTCACTGGCTTCATCAATAAGTGCATCGATGATGTCGTGCCCACAGTGACCRAACGTACATACCCCAACCAGAAGCCATGGATTACAGGYAACATCCACACTGAGCTAAAGGGTAGAGCTACCRCTTTCAAAGAGTGGGACTCTAACCCAGACGCKTATAAGAAATCCCACTATGCCCTCAGACGAACCATCAAACAGTCAAAGCGWCAATACAGGACTAAGATTRAATCGTACTACACYGGCTCAGACGCTCGTCGGATGTGGCAGGGCTTGTAAACTATTACAGACTACAAAGGGAAGCACAGCCGCGAGCTGCCCATTGACACGAGCCTACCAGATGAGCTAAATTACTTCTATGCTCGCTTCGAGGCAAGCAACACAGCATGCATGAGAGCATCAGCTGTTCCGGACGACTGTGTGATCACGCTCTCCGTAGCCGATGTGAGTAAGAYCTTTAAACAGGTCAACATTCAGAAGGCCACAGGACCAGACGTATTACCAGGACGTGTACWCCAAGCATGCGCTGACCAACTGGCAAGTGTCTTCACTGACATTTTCAACCAGTCCCTGCCTCAGTCTGTACTACCAATATGTTTCAAGCAAACCACCATAGTCCCTGTGCCAAAGAACACGAAGGTAACCTGCCTAAATGACTACCGACTCGTAGCACTCATGTCTGTAGCCATGAAGTGCTTTGAAAGGCTGGTCATGGCTCACATCAACACCATTATCCCAGAAACMCTAGACCCACTCCAATTTGCATACCACCCTAACAGATCCACAGATGATGCAATGTCTATTGCACTCCACACTGCCCTTTCAAACTTGGACAAAAGGAACACCTACGTGAGAATGCTATTCATTGACTACAGCTCAGAGTTCAACACCATAGTGCCCACAAAGCTCAYCACTAAGCTAAGGACCCTGGGACTAAACACCTCCCTCTGCAACTGGATCCTGGACTTCCTGACGGGCCACCCCCAGGTGGTAAGGGTAGGTAACAACACATCTGCCACGCTGACCCTCAACACGGGGGCACCTCAGGAGTGCGTGCTCAGTCCCCTCCTGTACTCCTTGTTCATCCATGACTGAATGGCCAGGCACGACTCCATCATTAAGTTTGCCGATGAGTGGTAGGCCTTATCACCGACAACGATGAGACAGCCTATAGGGAGAGACCTGGCCGTGTGGTGCCAGGATAACAACCTCTCCCTCAACGTGATCAAGACAAAGGAGATGATTGTGGACTACATGAACGGGAGGACCGAGCACGCCCCCATTCTCATCGACGGGGCTGTAATGGAGCAGGTTGAGAGCTTCAAGTTGTTTGGTGTCCACATCACCAACAAAATATCATGGTCCAAGCACACCAAGACAGTCATGAAGAGGGCACGACAAAACCTGTTCCCCCTCAGGAGATTGAAAAGATTTGGCATGGGTCCTCAGATCCTCTACAGCTGCACCATCGAGAGCATCCTGACTGGTTGAATCACTGCCTGGTATGACAACTGCTCGGCCTCTGTCACTACAGAGGTTAGTGTGTACGGCCCAGTACATCACTCTGGCCAAGCTTCCTGCCATCCAGGACCTCTGTACCAGGCGGTGTCAGACGAAGGTCCTAAAAATGGTCGAAGACTCCAGCCACCCTATTCATAGACTGTTCTCTCTGCTACCACATGGCAAGCCGCATTGTTGTTGGTTAAGGGCTTGTAAGTAAGCATTTCACTTTAAGTAGGGATGCACCGATATGACAGTTTTGGCAGACACCAATATCCAATATTTTCCTTGCCAAAAAAAGATACATACACCAATAACCAATATTTAAAAAATTGCGGCCTTTTAAGCATCTAGTACAGTTAAATAGTTAACACACACACACACACACACGGACGCAGAGGTCTGAGGCACTGCATCTCAGTGCAAGAGGCGTCACTACAGTACCTGGTTTGAATCCAGGCTGTATCACATCCGGCTGTGATTGGGAGTCCCATAGGGCGGCGCACAATTGGGCCAGCGTCGTCCGGGTTTGGCCAGGGTAGGCCGTCATTGTAAATAAGAATTTGTTCTTAACTGACTTGCCTAGTTAAATAAAGGTTGCACACACACACCACACTGACCAAAAATATTTTTGGGGGGCATTTACGTCTGCAAATCCGACCACAACGCCATCTTGCTCCTTCCGTCTTATAGGCAGAAACTCAAACAGGATGTACCAGTGACGAGAACCATTCAACGCTGGTCCGATCAATCAGAAGCCAGGCTTCAAGATTGTTTTGAATACGCGGACTGGAATAAGTTCTGGTCAGCTTCAGAGAACAACATCGACCTATACGCTGACTCTGTGAGTGCGTTTATAAAGAAGTGCATTGGAGATGTTGTACCCACTGTAACTATTAAAATCTACCCTAACCAGAAACCGTGGATGGATGGCGGCATTCACGTAAAATTGAAAGCGCGATCCACCGCATTTAACCATAGAAAGAGGTCTGGGAATATGTCTGAATATAAAGTGTAGCTATTCCCTCCGCAAGGCAATCAAACAAGCGAAATGCCAGTACAGGGTCAAGGTGGAGTCGCAATTCAATGGCTCAGACACGAGACGTATGTGGCAGGGTCTACAGGAAATCACGGACTACAAAAATAAATCCAGTCACGTCACGGACACCAATGTCACGTTTCCAGACAAACGAAACACCTTCTTTGCCCGATTTGAGGATAATACAGTGCCACAGTCAAGGCCCGCTAACAAGGACTGTGCCCCCACCCTCTCCTTCTGCGTGGCTGACGTAAAACATTTAAACGTGTCAACCCTCGCAAGGTTGCTGGCCAGACGGCATCCCTAGCTGCGTTCTCGACATATTCAATCACTCCCTATCCCAGTCTGTTGTCCCCACATGCTTCAAGATGGCTACCATTGTTCTTGTACTCGAGAAGGCAAAGACGACGCAATCGCCATCACACTGCACACTAACCTAACCCATCTGGACAAAAGGAATACCTATGTAAGAATGCTGTTCATTGATTACAGCTCAGCATTCAACACCATAGTACCCTCCAAACTCGTCATTAAGCTCGAAACCCTGGGTCTCAACCCCGCCCTGTGCAATTGGGTCCTGGACTTTCTGACGGGCCACCCCCAGGTGGTGAAGGTAGGAAACAACATCTCCACTTCGCTGACCCTCAAAACTACACCACAATGGTGCGTGCTCAGCCCCCTCCTGTTATCCTTGTTCACCCATGACTGTGTAGCCATGCACGCCTCCAACTCAATCATCACGTTTGCAGACGACACTACAGTGGTAGGCTTGATTACCAACAACGATGAGACAGCCTACAGAAAGGAGGTGAGGGCATTCGGAGTGTGGTGTCAGGAAAAAAAACTCTCACTCAACGTCAACAAAACAAAGGAGATGATCGTGGACATCAGGAAACAGCAGAGGGAGCACCCCCCTATCCACATCGAAGGGACAGCAGTGGAGAAGGTGGAAAGTTTTAAGTTCCTCGGCGTACACATCACCGATAAACTGAAATGGTCCACTCACACAGACAGTGTGGTGAAGAAGACGCAACAGCGCCTCTTCAACCTCAGGAAGCGGAAGAAATTGTGCTTGTCACCCAAAAACCTGACAAACTTTTACAGATGCACAATCAAGAACATCCTGTCGGGCTGTATCACAGGCTGCTACGGCAACTGCACCGCCCTCAACCGCAAGGCTCTCCAGAGGGTGGTGCGGTCTGCACAACGCATCACCGGGGGCAAACTACCTGCCATCCATGACACCTACAGCACCCAATGTCACAGGAAGGACAAAAAGATCATCAAGGACATCAACCACCCGAGCCACTGCCTGTTCACACAGTGTACCTGATACATCTAAAGTCCTATGACTATTTAAAAATGATATTAAAGGACTCCGAGAAGATGCTCTCTCTCGACGTAATTTAATCAAATGGCTCAGGAGTTACCACACTTTGGCGGTAGCGGAACTATACTCTAATGCAAAATCTGAAATCAATCTCTGACTCATTGTACCTTGAATTTAAAAATCCGGAATAAATTCAGTTCGGTAACGCCTGGATAGAGTATGGGTCACATCTCTTATCAACCATGGATTATTGAAAAAATGACTAGCTTTCAAATGGAGATGAGACACTAAGGATTTGCGAAAAATAGCCAGCAACTATGTCATTAATTACTAACTGCACTTGGCCAGTGTAGCACAATCAGCTTATCTTTAATAAATCCTACAGTACACTTGAGTGTTACAAAACATTAAGAACACCTTCCTATATTGTGCAACTGGCTCCCCCTTTGCGGCCTCAGAACAGCCTCAATTCGTCAAGTCATGATATATAGCTATTCATTATGTGTTTCGAAACGGTATCCACAGGAGAAGCTGGCCTGATGTTGACTCCATATCGTCCCACAACAGTTGTAATCACGCTGGGATATCATCAAATCAAACGTATTTTTGTCACATGGCGATCAAATTACAACAGTATTACCTTTTTACGTGTAATTTTTAACTGTGTTTTAATGTTCTAATGCTACCTTACAGTTGGGGATGTAGGAGACATCGGTGAGCATATCGGAATCGAGCAGACATATTAGCTAAAAATCCACCATCGGCATCTCCCAATTGTCTAGTTTAACGCATGATGACAAAACCGAAATGCTCACGCTGTCGTGCCATACCTATAATAAACGTAAGTAGATGATGTAATGACGCGCAAAACAAAATGACAGCAATACACAGAACAAAAGCAGAAAAATACTAAGCGATACTTCCAGTGCGCAGTCATTTGAAAGAGTAAGGGCAAAATCCAATAAGCGGAAGATAATGGAATTCTTTGCCCTTGACAATCAACGTCCTCCGTCGTGGATGATGTTGCTTTCGCCGACTGGTCGAGCGCCGATATACACTCTTTTTCAGATGTTGCCCTACCGAGTTACACAGTATTGTTGAAACGTACATCTTTGATCTACTTGCTACTGCTATTAGCTTCATGACTGACATTTGGACCAGCGATGTCAGTCCCATGAGCATGCTGAGTCTGACAGCAGTGGGCTCGATGAGGATTTCCTACTGAGGAAAGCGCTATTGCTGCTCAAGAATGTTCTGGTTCTCATACCGCTGCTGCATTTCAATGGCATTTGAGAAACATGTTGAAACTTGGAAACATGAACACACTCCTAGGCGCCATTTCGAACAACTGCTGATGGAAAGGTGGAACAAACACAGAGACAGTGCGCACCGAGGAAGAGAGGCACGACAGACAGAGCTGAAACTTCACTGCTTGACATGTATGATGAAATCCTGTGGTTAGAATGAAACGACTGACAAATGAACAACGAAACAGCACACAGCAAAAGTGAAAGAAATAGGTTTGATGTTTTACTGTAATGGGACATCAAATTGTAAATTTGTTTCACATACACATGTGTTAGTGATGTTAATGCGAGTGTAGCGAAATGTTGTGCTGCTAGTTCGACAGTGCCGTAATATCTAACAGTAATTATTATCAAGATTATCTAACAATTCCCAAACAACAACCACCTAAATACACAAATCTAAAGGGTGAATGAGAATATGTACATGTAAGTATATGATGGGATGGCGAAGGTGCAATAGATGGTATAAAATACAGTAATACATGTGATATGAGTATGTACAGAATATGTAAATATTATTGAAAGGGCATTATTTAGATTGTATACAAGGAGACTAGTGACTCCTTTATTAAAGTGGCCAGGTGATTGGGTGTCTCCGCAATTGTAGGACAGCCAGCCCTCCTGAGTTAGTGATTGCTGTTTAGCCAGTCATGATGGCTCTTGAGATTTGAAGCTGTTTTATCCAGTCTCTCATCAGTCCCCGAGCCCTTTGATGACACGTGTAACTGAACCGTACTTCTAGATGGAGCG
>NC_036875.1:9501534-9516902 GCF_002910315.2 Salvelinus sp. IW2-2015 | reverse complement strand
CTGCGTTGAGAATGACAACGACTGAACAAATGACAAACAAAACAGCCACAGCAAGTAAGTGAAACGGAAACTAGGTTTTGATGCATGTTTACTGGTAATGCGACAATCAAATTGTATTTGTCACCATACACATGGTTAGTAGATGTTAATGCCGAGGTAGCGAATATGTGTGCTGCTAGTTCCGACCTGCGTATATCTACAGTAATATCTATACAGTAATATTATCAATTAACTAACAATTCCCCAACAACCACCTAATACACACAAATCTAAAGGGGTGAATGAGAATATGTACATGTAAGTATATGATGAGGATGGCGAAGGTGCAATAGATGGTATAAAATACAGTATATACATGTGATATGATATGTAAGATATGTAAAATTTAAAGGGCTATATTGATAAAGTGAACTAGTGACCTTTATTAAGTGCCTGATTGGTGTAAGTAGCGCCAGCTCTCCTGAGTTGGATTGCTGTTGTAGAGTCGATGGCCTTGAGATATGAAGCTGTTTTTCAGTCTCTCTAGTCCCCAGCTTTGATGCACTGGTACTGACCTCACCTTCGGTAGGGTCGCGGTGTGAACAGGCAGTGGCTCGGTGGTGGTTGATGTCCTTGATGATCTTTTTGTCCTTCCTGTGAATTGGGTGCTGTAGGTGTCATGGATGGCAGGTAGGTTTGCCCCCGGTGATGCGGTTGGCAGACCGGCACCACGCCTCTGGAGAGCCTTGCCGTTGAGGGGTCTTAGTAGCAGTCCTGTGATACAGGCCCGACAGGATGTTCATGATTGTGCATCTGTAAAAGTTGTCAGGTTTTTGGGTGACAAGCACAATTTCTTCGCTTCCTGAGGTTGAAGAAGGCGTGTTGCGTCTTCTTCACCACACTGTCTGTGTGAGTGGACCATTCAGTTTCGGTCGAATGTGTACGCCGAGGAACTTAAACTTTCCACCTCTCCACTGGCTGTCCCTTTGCGATGTGGGGGATAGGGGGGTGCTGCCCCGTCTGCGTTCTGCTGTTTCTGCATGTCCAACCGATCTCATTTCTCAGTTACTCCTTTGAGTTTTTGACGTTGAGTGCAGAGTTTTTTTTCCTGACACCACACTCCGAAATATGCCCTCACCTCCTTCTGTAGCTGGTCTACATGCGTTGTTGGTACATCAACCCTACTACTGGTTTCGTCGTCGCAAACGTTTGCTGACTCAGTGAGAGTTAGGCGGAGGCGTGCATGGCTAGGCACAGTCATTGGGTGAACAAAGTGGATAACAGGAGGGGGACTCTGCAGGTGACCGTCAAGCTCGCCCACCATTTGTAGGATGGTAGTCTATTTGAGGGTGCTCATAACGGAAGTCGGAAGATTGTTGTATCTAACCATTTCTACCGACCTTCTGATTTCCTGGGGGCTGGCTCCTTGCTCCGGCAGAAAGCGTCCAGCGGACCAGACCCATTTGACAAGGGGGAGGTACCGGACGCTGCGCGCCGCCTCCAGATCTTGACTTAGAGAGCTTGGCGGGCAGCGCAGTTACTCATGGTGGTTCAGCAATGCTGAGCGTTGTTAATCTCAATAACAGATTCTTACATATGGTATTTCCTTTTGCTCCAGAATTAGGTTAGGTTAGGTGGTGACCAGCGTTGAATGGCCGATTTGCGTTCGTCTTTTGCGCTCCCGCTCAGTACACGAACAATGGTAAAGCCATACTTGAAGTCATGTGGGGACAGACAGAACTCATGGGAGGATTGACGATGAATATGGTCGAGAAAACTGCTAGCTAGGGATGCCGTCTGGCAGCAAACCATTCGCGCGAGGGTATTGACACGTTTAATGTATTTTTCGGTCAGCCACGCGTTAGAAGGAGAGGGTGGGTGGGCATCAGTCCTTGTTAGCTGGCCGTTGGACATAGAAACTGGGCCCTTCTGTGGACCGATTATCCATCAAATCGGGCAAGAAGAGGTTTTCCGTTATGTCCCTGGTAAGTACGTGACATTGGTGTCCGTCGACGTGACATAAATAGGAATTTATTATTTGTAGTCCAGTGATAATTCCTGTATGGAACACCTAGCAGCCACTACACGTCTGAGTAGATAGAGCCATTGAATTGTCAGACTCCACCTTTGGACCTCTCAGGATTTCATCATACATGTCAAGCAGTGAAGTTTCAGCTCTGTCTGTCCGTGGCCTCTCTTCCTCGGTGCGCACTGTCTCTGTGTTYGTTTCCACCTTTCCATCCAGCAGTTGTTCGAATGGCGCTAGGAGTGTGTTCATGTTTCCAAGTTTCAAACATGTTCTCAAATGCCATTGAAATRGCAGCAGCGGTATGAGAACCAGAACATTCTTGAGCATGCAATACGGCTTTCCTCAGTAGGAAATCCTCATCGACCCACTGTGCTGTCAGACTCAGCATGCTCATGGGACTGACATCGCTGGTCCAAATGTCAGTCATGAAGCTAATAGCAGTGACGCCCATAGCAAGTAGATCAAAGATGTACGTTTCAACAATACTGTGTAACTCCGGTAGGGCAACATCTGAAAAAGAGTGTATATCGGCGCTCGACCAGTCGGCGAAAGCCAACATCATCCACGACGGAGGACGGTTGATTGTCAAGGGCAAAGAATTCCATTATCTTGCCGTTATTGGATTTTGCCTTTGATTTTGCCTTACTCTTTCAAATGACTGTTCGACTTGGAAGTATGCGCTTAGTATTTTTCTGCTTTTGTTCTGTGTATCGCTGTATTTTTTGTGCCGTCATTACATCATCTACTTACGTTATATAGGTATGCACGTCAGCTTTGACATCGATTTTGCACATCGGCGTTAAACTAGACATTGGGACGATGCCGATGTTGGCATTTTTAGCTAATATCGTCCGATTCCGATATGCTCACCGATGTCTCCTACATCCCCAACTGTAAGGTAGCATTAGAACATTAAAACACAGTTAAAAATTACACGTAAAAAGGTAATACCTGTTGTATTTCATGTGACAAATAGCAATTTGATTGAAATATATCCAGGGAACTACACAATTGCATGGTACGACATTGGAGTCAACAGGCCACATCCCTGTGGAACGTTCGACACATTGTACAGTCCATGACCTGACGAATTGAGGCTGTTCTGAGGGCAAAAGGGGGAGCAACTCAATATTAGGAAGGTGTTCTTAATGTTTTGTACACTCAGTGTACRTGGATGTTATAACGATAAGCTGATTGGGCTACGTGTCAGTGCAAAGTTCAGATAAATATGACTATTGCTGGGCTATTTTTGCAATCCTTTAGTGTCTCATCTCCATTTTGAAGCTAGTCATTTCTTAATAATCCATGTTGAATAAGAGGATGTGGACCCATATCCTCTTATCCTCTTACCCGAACTGAATTTATTCCGGATTTTAAAATGTCAGGTACAATGAAGTCAGAGATGCATTTCAATTTCTAAATATAGTTCCGCTACGCCAGTGTGCCTAACTCCTGAGCCATTTGATTAAATTACAGTCAGAAGAGAGCATCTTTCTCGAGATCCTTTAAACATTTTTAAAAGTCATAGGACTTAATGTCATCAGGGTACACTGAACAAAAAGAGAGACGCAACAATTTCAAATATTTTACTGAGTTACAATTCCTGTAACTAAATCAGTCAATTGAAATAAATTCATTAGGCCCAAATCTATGGATTTCCCGTGACTGGGGAATACAGATATGCATATGTTGGTCACAGATACCTTTAAAAAAAAAAGTAGGGGTGTTGATCAGAAAACCAGTCAGTATCTGGTGTGACCACCATTTCTCTCATGCAGCGCGACACATTTTCTTCGCATAGTTGATCAGGCTTCTGATTGTGGCCTGTGGAATGTTGTCCCACTCCTCTTCAATGGCTGTGCAAAGTTGCTGGATATTGGCGGGAACTGGAACACGCTGTCGTACACGTCAATCCAGAGCATTCCAAACATGCTCAATGGGTGACATGTCTGGTGAGGACGCAGGCCATGGAAGAACTKGGACATTTTCAGATCTAGGAATTGTGTACAGAACCTTGCAACATGGGGCTGTGCATTATCATGCTGAAACATGAGGTGATGGCGGCAGATGAATGGCACGACAATAGGCCTCAGGATCTCATCATGGTATCTCTGTGCATTCAAATTGCCATCGATAAAATGCAATTGTGTTCATTGTCCGTAGTTTATGCCTGCCGATAACATAACCCCACCATGGGGCACTCTGTTCACAACGCTGACATCAGAAAACCATTTGTCCACACAATGCCATACATGTGGCCTGCGGTTGAGGCCGTTTGAACGTACTGCCAAATTCTCTAAAATGACATTGGAGGCGGTATATGGTAGATAAATGAACAGTTAATTGTGGCAACAGCTCTGGCTGACATTCCTGCAGTCAGCATGCCAATTGCACGCTCCCTCAAAACTTGAGATATCTGTGGCATTGTGTTGTGTGACAMAACTGCAAATATTAGTGGCCTTTTATTGTCCCCAGCACAAGGTGCACCTATGCTGTTCATTCAGCTTCTTGAAATGCCACATCAGTTGGCTGGATGGATTATCGTGGCAAAGGAGAAATGCTCACTAACAGGGATGTAATCAAATTTGTGCCCCAAAAAATAGAGAAATAAGCTTTTTATGCATATGGAACATTTCTGGGATCTTTACAGGTTGAGTTTATATTGTGTTTTCAGTGTAGTTACAGAGAACCAACAATTTCATCTACACAGTCAAGGTAGTCAAAGCAACAATATATACAGCTGCAGTGGAAGTTTAATACATACTTAGGTTGGAGTCATTAAAACTCGTTTTTCAAACCATCCACAAATTTCTATAGTTTTTGGCAAGTGGTTAGGACATCTACTTTGTGCATGAACAGGTAATTTTTCCAACAATTGTTTACATAGAGGTTTTTCACTTATAATTCACTATCACAATTCCAGTGGTCAGAAGTTTACATACACTAAGTTGACTGTGCTTTAACAGATTGGAAAACTCCAGAAATGATGTCATGGCTTTGAAAGCTTTGATAGGCTAATTGACATCATTTGAGTCAATTGGAGGTGTACTGTGGATGTATTTCAAGGCTCAAACTCAGTGCTCTTTGCTTGACATATGGGAAAAAAGAAATCTGCCAAGCGAAGAAAAATAAATTATAGACCTCACAAGTCTTAATTATAGACCTCCACAAGTCTGGTTCATCCTTGGGAGCAATTTCCAAATGCCTGAAGGTACTACGTTATCTTACAACATAGTACCATAAGTATAAATCAGCAAGAGAAAAAGGAAGAACACTGCTCAAACCGCATAAAAGCCAGACTACAGTTTGCAATGCACATGGAGACAAAGATCGTACTTTTTGGAGAATGTCTCTGGTCTGATGACAAAAATAGACTGTTTGCATAATGACATGTCATGTTTGGAGGAAAAAGGGGGAGGCTTGCAAGCCGAAGAAACATCCAACGTGATGCCACGGGTGCAGCATCATGTTGTGGGGGTGCTTTGGTGCAGGAGGGACTCGTGCCTTCACAAAATAGATGGATATGAGGATGGACATTTTCTGATATACTGAAGCAACATCAGTCATGAGGTTAAAGCTTGGTCGCAAATGGGTCTTCCAAAGGACAATGACCGCGTATACTTCAAATTTGTGCAAATGGCTTAAGGACAACAAAGTCAAAGGTATGGAGTGGCATCACAAAGCCCTGACCTGAATCCTATAGAAATTTGTGGAAACTGAAAGCGTGTGCGGTCAAGGGAGGCCTACAAACCTGACTCAGTTACACCAGCTCTGTCAGGAGGAATGGGCCAAAATTCACCAAACTTATTGTGGGAAGCTTGTGGAAGGCTACCTGAAACGTTTGACCCAAGTTAAACAATTTAAAGGCAATGCTACCAATACTAATTGAGTGTATGTAAACTTCTGACCCACTGGGATGTGATGAAAGAAATAAAAGCTGAAATAAATAATTCTCTATTCTTATTCTGACATTTCACATTCTTAAAATAAAGTGGTGATCCTAACTGACCTAAGACAAGGAATTTGTACTAGGATTAAATGTCAGGAATTGTAAAAAACTGAGTTTAAATGTATTTGGCTAAGGTGTATGTAAACTTCCGACTTCAACTGTAACACCATTACAAATATACCACACAATTGCGTAAGAGCCCACTCTTTGAGCTTCATTTAACAAATCATACACGATACAACACATCTGTAAAATCTTCATGTACTTTTAGAACACTTTAAATAGTATCTTAACATATCAACATGACTGTATACATATACTGACTGTACAAAACATTAAGAACACCTGCTCTTTCCATGACAGTCTGACCAGGTGAAAGCTATGATCCCTTATTGATGTCACCTGTTAAATCCACTTCAGTCAGGGGCAAAAAGGGTGCAACTCAATAGGAAGGAGTTCCTAATGTTTTGTACACTCAGTGTATGTCCACATAACAGTTGAGGCTGTAGCTATGTGCAATCCATGGGCAKCAGAGGTGATYGGAGGGAGCTTAGACGATGAGGCCCAGGCGTTTCTTGATGAAGTGAGCCACCAGAACCTGAGGTCTCTGTTGGTACTCCACCAGCACATCATGAGGGGTGGAGATCTGATCCCCATCGAAACGGTTCAACAAAGTCACACAGACGACAGCCGCTGGGGGAGAAAAATGTTACATCAGTTACAAATGTAAAAAAAAAAAAAAAAAAAATTAAATAAGGAGGAAATTTAAATTGATTACTGAATTTTCCCTGTCAAAATTAGTGACATAGCGAGACTGATTTATTTTGAATAACACCTTTGATGGCACAGGCACGACACATGGCTGCGAAGACGGTGGACTCCATCTCAATATTCCGGACTCCTGTGTTATAGGCTTTSCTTAGGTACTCCAGCTTGTCTTCAGTGRAGAAGGAGCAGAGAGCTCCATCCAGCCGACCCTGACCTGGTGGACCACAACAGACCACAGGCTGAGTTAGATCAAAKCCAGAAGGCTAGTAGGCAGCATTGGGAATGTACTGTACATCCTAAGTTAAAGGGTCAGTCTAACCATTCGAAAAACAACCGAACTCACAGACTCTAGCTTTGACTTAGAGYATTTGTGTAGCTGAGTGTACAGCGGTGGGTAACGTGATGTGGTTACCTTCGTAGAAGTCACTGGTGCACATGGTGTTTCCGATGACGGTTRGAACGCCGTCTAACTCGGACGAGCACTGCAGCAGCTCCTTGGAGACGCCCATATCCAGCTCTGTGCTCCTGGTGATCACCTTACCTAGAACCACCTGCTCAAACTGGGCACGGAAGAAGCAGTCCACCGCCTTGTCTGTGACCACCACTGTTCCTGGCTCCAGACCTGTAATGGGACACCAGTGACATGATTTWGAGAGCTGTGTTACCCGACTATATCAACATGTATAAACGTGTGTTAACATTCGACAGAAGAATGGAAAGGGGGGAGTACGCTCTGACCAACTCCACCGGAGGTGCCAATGCGGAAGAGGGTGAAGTCGATGCAGCGGGCATGATGCAGCAGCTTGATGAGCTCATGGAGCATGATGGAGATGGAGGGGACGCCCATACCATGCTGCAGAGACAGAGGGGTGAGGTTAACAATCTTTACTAACGTTAACGGAACTGCGGGAAAGTAGTACTTGGTGTTGTGAAACACTGACTCGCCGTGCATGCTCCCCCCAATGTGTAGATGGTATCACGGTGACATCCAGATGGTTACCAMATWTTGTACAAAATAATTCATGAAAGCTGCTATCATCCATGGAATAAAATATTGGAGGAAAACATTTGGCCACGTTAGCTACTGCCGGYGACACCATGATACAGCTGCCCAGTGGGAAGCAACTCGGGTTGGCAGGCACTCTTCCCTCTGATCTCAACTTGGTCTCATTAACAATGTCTACACTGTATTTCTGATCAATTTGATGTTATTTTAATAGACTTTTCTTTCAAAAAGAAGGACATTTCTAAGTGACCCCAAACTTTTGAACGGTAGTGTATGTATGTATGTATGTATATATAAATAAATAACTCCTCACCTCTCCACTATGCTAGCTGCGTTCTGGCACAAAAATGTCTGCCGTGCATCATTAAAGTAGGTGCCACACATTGGTGGTGGTAGAGGTGAATTCCTCCCTTACTATTGTAAAGCGCTTTGAGCACCTAGGTGGAAAAGCACTATATAAATCCAATCAATTATTGTTATTATTATTACAAGACACGGCAATACACCAAACATCTGATAATAATATTACACAATTTCAGGTGTCAGTCACTGGCTTACATAAATCATTTTCACTTTGTGTTGTAAAGTTGTAAAGTCTTAAACAGGCTATCGAAAGTCAAGTCAGACCATTATCTTGTGAGGGAGATGTATCCATTGTGCAATACTTACACTGATAGAAAGTACGGGTCCCACTTTGTACATGGAGTAGCGGTCGGTACCTTCACAGATATCTGTGATATTATCCATGTTTCCGGGCAAGGCCAGCTCCTGGTGAATGAACTGAGCAAAGGACTTCATCCGATTGGSACTCCCGCCGACGCACACAAACTGCAATGGGGGAGATATAAAAGACAACTGTCTTTGAGAGTAGCTTTTCGAAATCAGGTATTTCAAGTATTTTGTCTGGGCAACTTCCACAAACCTTGATGTCTCCAAACATCTCAGGTAGGTTGTGGGTCTTGGTACCCAGGTTGAAGTGATAGAGAATATCCTCTTCCATTGTATCCAAGTGGGGGTTCTTGACATGGATCTGGGGGTTCTTGAAAGGGACCTCCGGTCTGTAAAAACATTGACATAAGAGAGAGCACATGAAAACGTCATAATAAAAGTCTCTCTAATGCAGAACAAGAGCTAGTAGTGTAATGAAACCTCAAAGTAAACTAAAAATACTCACTCGCTATATTCAGAATGGTCAGTGACAGTCCCCATACAGTTCAGTAAAATAGATGACATGGCTGTTGTTCACTGTAGATATACTTAAAAATTTATAATTACTATCAACTATATAACACAATATTACAAACAATACTTAGAGCCACAATATTACCTACAGCCACAAGTGCAATACATACCTTTCAGGCTAGACAGAAAAATAAAAAGAATACAGGTAATATTCACTGTTGTGCTGTGTAGCAGTTTCCAAATACTCTTRACACTTGTTCAGCTCGAAGGAAATAAAAGTGCCGTCTCTGATTCTGGGGCTGATATAGCTTTGCCCTGTGACCTCTCAGGAATGATTGGTTGGTGAGGGAGGAGCAGTGACTGTCTGGTCTCTAACTGATCTAAAACAAATGCTTTGACAGACGCTACAAATACTTGGCTCAGATCCAAAGAGCTTGACTAGACACAGTTTACATATAGTTTTTATTTTATTTTTTACAATGAATTACTTCAGTTGTGTAAAATACAAATGGCCATGCAAATAAATTGCCAGGTGGACTCAAGTTACATAAAACACACATCTCTATGTCCTGACAAGTTTTCAAACGTGAGCTAGACGATAATGTAATTTTCAGAATCCTGGGCATCTCATGACATTCAGGTTCGAARGCAATTGAGTGTGTACAAATATTTGACTACGTGTGTGTATCAATAAAATACATTATGACMTTATTTTAACAACTTTTTTTCTGATATGCCTCATATCCTAGTCATTCATTTAAGCGTTACGGGGTGGATTATATTTCATATTCACTTTGTATCCTGTGTCAATTACATCCGTAGAACAACTTCTACTATGATGACGGTGGTAAAGAGGATAAATTCGTAGAGACCACAGGTCTCAACAAATACATGTCTAGATGCCATTTCAAAATGGCGACGAGTGCTTCATTGAGCACATAAAGAGAATGACAACACGTCCACAGTTTCTATGCACAACACATTTATTTTTAAACAGAAATCTTTATAGCAACCACACTGAGGCACAAAAAAGACACTTCAAAACAGCAGGCATTTTTAGACGAGCCCTTCTAAGCCACAGACACCTTTTAAAAGCAAACCATCATTCCAAAACAAAAAAAACTACTACAACAGACRAACAAGAGCATAGCTCAGGCTAGTACATTAAGTTAGTGTTACAGTGCAAATGCAGTTCATTAGCAACAACGTCAGGCACAGAACGGGTCTGTGAGCGCAAACTAACGTACAATCTAATTTTGCAATTGTGCATACTTCTTGGAACAAGCACACACGTAGGTGGAATAACAAGAGTGCTATAACTCTAACCAAAATTAACTGCTTTAATTGACCTATAGTATATGCGGTTTTGAACAGGCAAACCCCGGTGAAGGAACGTTGTGGAGGTGAACATTGAGGAGTCAGTCGTCCTCAACTGCCTTTGCTCCTTTCTACTCATTGGAATCTGCAGAGATACACACAGGTTAATTTGTGTGTGTGAATGTGTGTGTGTGTGTTTCCCCACACATTTTGATTTGCCGTCCCATCACATGATCACTGACAACAATGCATTAATAATACAAGTCAGGATTAAAATGTTCCCGACTGATGTCGACAGGCATATCATCATGTCTGAATGGTTCCTGCATTGTAATTTTGCAACTCTACTTTGGTGCCCCATGTATCAATTCTGTAGATCTGTACATTATTTATTGGCTCCTAAAAATCAATACACGACTTCAATATTTCATTAGTTAGTCAATGTGCTTCTGAGCAATGAGACAAAATTGCCAATTGAATTCAAATGATCTTGAAGTTGGAACATCAAACCACAGTCACTAACAGCTACTTACTTGATGAATGCGTATTGGGTGCCCCTTTCTTGTCCTCTAAATAGCCGAAGCTCAAGAGCGTACCCATGTTGACAGGGGTCGAATTCTGAGATCTGCAAGACCAAAAGGCAAGCATTTAAATCACAGCGGGGTGGGGGAATGTGGTCTAAACAAAATGCGGAAGCAAAACATGAAAATCATTGAGCATTTAGATCTAGTCAAGGGCTCACAACAACAATAAAACTTCAAAACAATCATAAAACAGTGTGAGAATCAGTCAGCTGATGGTAATATTGATACGGTGAAGGGGAGTAAATCAACAGCAAACATTGAATTTGGACTGAAAACACTTACCTCTGAGACAGTCGAGCTAATAATTAAATAAATGTTTTTATACCCTGACAATTGGTCAACAATATCTTCCAATTTTAACATGTTCTGTTAGTCATTATGGTTCTAAGAATGGACTGACTGTGTAGCTGTGACTATTTGCTATCTCTGATGTTATGCTTAGAAGAGAGATCTCTGGTTCATGTAGGCCGTCATTGTAAATAAGAATGTTCTTAACGGACTTGCCTAGTTAAATAAATAATGTGTGACAAGTCGTCACAGGTCACTGACAGGTGCCAAATGTAAAAAATAAACATTTGCACAATGACTTGAATTGTGGAGTAATACTATTTGAAGCTAGCGATCTGTTTGTTGATGTATTGGTTCATAAAGCTAACTGAGCGGAACGACTAGTGAGGACATTTGTACTCTTTGAGCAGCATTGCAGCCAGGCACGTAGGCATTGGCCCATAGAGTTAGAGGACTCATCATGGATATAAACTTGTTTTTGCATGGACATTGCCATTGGGGCCTACCACCATTTTTAAGCAGTCAACTGGGTGGGGATTCGTATGGGTGGGTGCGATCAACCAATAATCAGAGCATTGTCTACTTCTTCAAAATGGGTTAACTATGGTTAGTAMATTTCTTTAAGCTATATCAACAACATCTTAGTGGCCACAATAAATCAACGACACAAGATTTGGTTCAGGACGCCAGCACTCTTGGTGGTAAATCACCAATATTAGCGTTGTATTTTTTCAAACACAAAAGAAGAARAAAATTGACTACTTCAAAATAGCCTTAATGGCACTACCCGTGCCGTCACAGATGCCATAATGGGGCAGATACAAAGAGGAGTCCTTTAACTCTATGCATTAGCCACATCACATGGGCATTATCCATTCTTTAAAAAGTGTGGGGGAGAAGTTTTGGGTAGTGCAATATTGTATGAGAACTACGGAAGCCAGGTCCAAGACTACCACAGTGAATATTGTCAGCACATTGTCACTCCAGAAGCTTACAGATTTAAAATGGTGCAGTCTGGGATATTTGTATCCGATTTAGGTCACCAAAATTAATGATATGAGGCTTATACCTACTGATTCTTGAATAACATAACTTGCCTCATGAGCAAAACAGTCTTAACCATTCATAACGCAACATCTAATGTTTACTCCATTGTTTTTAAACAAGTGACTTCGTTAACAATGTATAGCTTCAGAAATGGTAAAAACTATATTGATGATATCATTGAATTGCATCCAAAAGTGGTCTGTAAATGTTAAAATAGTTACTTTTCTTCAGCCCCATCAATTGGTAGCGGGGCTGCTGGGCTGAAACACAAATACACCAGGAGTGTAGCTTTAATTAACACTCATAAAAACGGTTGTGCTTGGTAAAAATGAACCAACTTTTCACATTACAGTCTACTTTCACATTTACCACATAACATACACATTTCTCTTCACCCATTTGCTTCCATGAATGAATACAATACAAAACATCTAATTTTACAGAAGGGGGGGGCTTAGACTAGCCAATGAAGAGACATGCATCTCCTCTGTGTGGCTCCCTTTCCCCCCCACACACACACACACACACCTAGCTGTTACTGAAATTCTCCAYAAATTGTTCTCATAAAACAATAATCTGTACGCACACTGTACAGYGGGGTCCTAAAGTATTGACACCCTTGAAAAAGATCAGCAAAGATGACTGTATAAAATAATTCAAGTAAATTCAAAATTACATTATTTGATACTAATAAGGCCCAATAATTCAGCGAAATAGATTTGGTTTAACAAGTAATATAAATAGCCACATAAGGCCAAAGATCCACCACCATAATTTAGAGTAGGTATGGGGTTATTTTCTGCTCATTCATTCTCATTTCGATACCAACCCCACCATTGGTGTGCGTGGCCAAAGAGCTCTATTTTCATGTCATCCAGCAAATGTAAATGCCTGGAGTTTGTTAAACGGCATTAATAATGGATTGGAACTGATGCGATGGTCAGATGACATGAAAATAGAGCTCTGGCCATGCACACCAGTAGTGGTTTTGGCGTCGAAATTGGTATTGTATTAGTATCCCCATTAGCCGTTGAAAAAGCAGCAGATACTCTTCCTTGGGTCCACACAAAACATGACATAATACAGAACATTAATAGACAAGAACAGAACTACATAAAACATATTTTAAAGGAGAGGCGTATCAATACCTACACACAAACTATCTAGGTCAAATAGGGGAGAGGCATTGTGGCATGAGGTGTTGCTTTATCTGTTTAAGAAAAAACAACAGGTTAGCTGTTTATTTGAGCAATTTGAGATAGAATGGAGTTTCATGCAATAATTGTTCTGGATTTGAGGACTGTCTAGTGGGGTAAGTGTGTATGTGTAAGTTGACTATGCAAACAATTTGGGATTTCCCACACATTAGTTGTTTCTCATAAAAAGAAGAAGTGATGCAGTCAGTCTCTCCTCAACTCTTAGCCAAAAGAGACTGGCATGCATAGTATTTATATCAGCCCTCTGTTTACAATGAAGAGAAAAACGTGCCGCTCTGTTCTGGGCCAGCTTAACTAGGTCCTTCCTTGCAGCACTCGACTGGACAATAATCAAGATAAGACAAAACTAGAGCCTGCAGAACTTGCTTTTTGGAGTGTGGTGTCAAAAAAACAGAGCATCTACTACTGACAGACCTCTCCCCATCTTTACACCCATTGAATCTATATACACTGCTCAAAAAAATAAAGGGAACACTTAAACAACACAATGTAACTCCAAGTCAATCACTTCTGTGAAATAAAACTGTCCACTTAGGAAGCAACACTGATTGACAATGAATTTCACATGCTGTTGTGCAAATGGAATAGACAACAGGTGGAAATTATAGGCAATTAGCAAGACACCCCCAATAAAGGAGTGGTTCTGCAGGTGGCGACCACAGACCACTTCTCAGTTCCTATGCTTCCTGGCTGATGTTTTGGTCACTTTTGAATGCTGGCGGTGCTTTCACTCTAGTGGGTCTATGTAGCATGAGACGGATCTACAACCCACACAAGTGGCTCAGTGTGCAGGTCCAATCAGTGATGCACATAATGCGACTGCTGGCAAGACAGTTTGCTGTGTCTGCTCAGACGGAGATTACCAGATGCATGGCGGCGGCTACCAGGAAGACAGGCAGTACGATCAGGAGACGTGGAGAGGGGCCGATTTTGAGGAGGGCAACAAACCAGCAGAACGCAGACCTACCTCGCCTTTGTGGCAAGTGAGGATCAGGAGGAGCACTGCCAGAATCGAACACCCTGCAAGAATTGACCTTCTCAGCATGGTCACACCTCAAAGTGCATTGTGGCCCTGCTCGAAAACAGTCATCAGACAACAGACTCCCATAAACGGGTGGTATGATAGGGCTCCCACGACCGTCCACAGGTGGGCGGTTGTTGCTGTACGCCCAACCACCGTCTGCAGGAGTTTGGCATTTGCCAGAGAGAACATTATCAAGATTCGACAGACAAAAGTCTGCGCCTACTAGTGTTCAGCCCTGTGCTCTTCACAGATGAAAGCAGGTTCACTACTGAGCACGTGACAGACGTGACATGAGTCTTGTGAGACGCCGTGGAGAAACATTCTGCTGCCTGAACATCCTCCAGCACTGACCGGTTTTGGCGTGGGTCAGTCATGGGTGTGGGGTCGCATTTCTTTGAGGGGCGCACAGCCCTCCATGTGCTCGCCAGAGGTGAGTGCTGACTGCATTAGGTACGAGATGGAGATCCTCAGACCTTGTGAGCCATATGCTGCGTGCGGTTGCCCTGGGGCTTCCTCTAATGCAAGACAATGCTAGGACCTCAATGTGGCTGGAGGTGGTGTCAGCAGTTTTCCTGCAAGAGGAAGGCATTGGAAAGCTTGGACTTGGCCCGCCCGTTCCCAGACCTGACTGCCCAATTGGCACATCTGGGACATCATGTCTCGCTCCCCCACCAAGCCAGTTGGTCAAACACAGACTGTCAGGAGTTGGCGGATGCTTTTAGTCAAGTCTGGGAGGTAATCCCTCAGAGAACCATCCGCCACTCATCAGGAGCATGCCCAGGCGTTGGTAAGGAGGTCATACAGGCACGTGGAGGCCAAGCACACACTCTGAGCCATCAATTTTGACTTGTTGTAAAGGAGATTACATAAGTTGGATCAGCCTGTAGTGGTGGTTTTCCACTTTTAATTTTGAGTGTGACGTCCAATCCAGACCTCCCATGGGTTGATAAATTTCGATTTTCCATTGATCATTTGTGT
>NC_036875.1:9443485-9501402 GCF_002910315.2 Salvelinus sp. IW2-2015 | reverse complement strand
ATTTGTACCAAATACAATGCTCTTAGTTTTAAAGATGTTCAGGACCAGTTTATTACTGGCCACCCATTCCAAAACAGACTGCAACTCTTTGTTAAGGGTTTCAGTGACTTCATAAGCTATGGTTGCTGATGCGTATGGTTGAATCATCAGCATACATGGATACAAATGCTTTGTTTAATGCCAGGTCATTTGTGAAAAGAGTAGAGGGCCTAGAGAGCTGCCCTGCGGTACACCACATTTTCCATATTTTACATTAGAGAAGCTTCCATTAAAGAAAACCCTTTGAGTTCTATTAGATGGATAGCTCTGAATCCACGATATGGCAGAGGTTGAAAAGCCATAACAACAGGTTATTGTCAATAATATCAAAGGCTGTACTGAAATCTAACAGTACAGCTCCCACAATCTTCTTATTATCAATTTATTTCAACCAATCATCAGTAATTTGTGTCAGTGCAGTACATGTTGATGCCCTTCTTTATAGGCATGTTGAAAGTCTGTTGTGAATTTGTTTACAGAGAAATATCATTGTATTTGGTCAACAACAAAAAATCCAATAGTTTGCTAAGAGCTGGAAGCAAGCTTATAGGTCTGCTGTTAGAACCAGTAAAGGCCGCTTTACCACTCTTGGGTAGCGGAATTACTTTGGCTTCCCTCCAGGCCCGAGGACAAAGACTTTCCCCTAGGCTCAGATTAAAGAGGACGGATAGGAGTGGCTGTAGAGTCAGCTACCATCCCCATTAGCTTTCCATCTAAGTTGTGAATGCCAAGAGGTGTCATTATTGATCGATAACAATTTTTCCACCTCTCCCACACTAACTTTACAAAATTCAAACCTGCAATGCTTTTCTTTCATTATGTTTTTTTATGCATGAATACAATGGCTCAAATGGTTGTGATGAATAAGCCATCTAATTCGATGAAAGATTGAGGTGAATGTCTTTCTGCCCATAATTTCATTTCATGTACTCCAAAGTTTTTTTTACATCATTCATCTTGGCTTCATAATACAGTTTCTTCTTTATGTTGAGTTTAGTCACATAATTTCTCAATTTGCAGTAAGTCAGATGTGCAGTCAAACTTATTAGCCACCCCTCCCATCTCTTCAACCATACAGTTTTTCAATTCCTCATCAATCCATGGAGCCTTAACAGTTCTAACAGTCAGTTTCTTAACAGGTGCATGTGTATCAATAATTGGAAGAAGCAATTTCATAAATTCATCAAGTGCAGCGTCTGGATGCTCCTTATTAATCACATTTTACCTTTATTTAACTAGGCAAGTCAGTTAAGAACAAATTCTTATTTACAATGACGGCCTAGGAACAGTGGGTTAACTGTCTTGTTCACATCAGACCAACAAATATTTTGAACATCCACATAAGAGTCACAGCAAAATCTTTTGTATGATCTCTTATACACTATTTTAGGCCCAGCTTTTGGAACTTTGGCTTTCCTGGATGTAGCCACTATATTGTGATCACTACATCCAAAGTTCTACAGTGTTAGTATAAATGTGGATGATCTTGTTCCTGTTGTGTTTGTAAACACCCTGGTAGGTTAATAACCTGAACCAGATTACAGGCACTGGTTACAGTGAAAAGCTTCCTCTTGAGCAGACAGATTGATGAAAACCAGGCAATATTCAGGTCCCCAAGAAAGTAGACCTCTCTGTTTAAAAATCACATATACTATCAAGCATTTCACACATATTATTTAGATACTGACTGTTAGCACTTGGTGGCCTATAGCAACACCCCAAAAGAAAAGGCTTTAGATGTGCACCTGCAACCACAACACTTCAATAACACTTGACATAAGATCTTCTCTAAGCATTACAGGGATATGGTCTGAATATATACAGCGACACCTCTCCCATAAGCATTTCTATCTCTTCTATATATCCTTGTATTGCTACTGCTGTATCATCAAATTACTTACCTAAGTGAGTCTCAGAAATGGCTAATATATGAATGTTATCTGATGTTAGCAAGTTGATTTCATGAACCTTATTTCTAAGGCTACATCTATAAATATGGGCTATTTTCAGCTCCTGGGTAGCTTATCAGAGATATACATAATACTAAAAAGGGCAAACAAGGCAAGATAAAAACATACATTAAGCAGTCCATTAATCAATTGGTGGGTGTGTGTTGCGGGGTTGAAGCTACGAACCCATAGGCTTGGCTCAAGCATCCCTTCCAGGCTTCTGGGAGGGAGGGTGGACAATGAGCCTGTCATAGCGGATGTAATAAATGTCCCCACACGCTCTGGCAGCTTTCATGGCTGGGATAGGTTCTTTCCTCTTCTGGCGCACAGCTTCAGGATAGTTCTCGTTGAGGAAGATGTTTGGTGCCCCCAAGTTATTGGCTCTCTCCAGAACAGAACCTCAGGAACTTGACCACTATCAGCCTGGGCCTGTCATCTGGGCCGGTGGTGGGTTTTCCAGTCATATGGGCGCGTCCCACCTCAATCTTCCTGGGGTCCATCTTGAATTTCTCAGAGATCATTTCCCTCACTTGGTCCTCAGACTCTTCCAACCACAACCATGTTGTTCCGCCTTGATTGTCCCTCGAGATTTATTCGTCATTGTTATCATGGATTCACACACAGAACTGATCTCCTCTCTCAATGACTTACTGATTGCTGTCATCTTGCCGTTCTCCTGGTTCAACTCATCGAGCTGACCCTGGGAGAACTGCAAACTGTTCTTCAGGTCCTGGACCTCTCTGGTCAGATCACCCATTCTTTTATTAGTTGAATCCACCAACATTTGGACAAAACACAAGCTATTTTCTTGTTGTTGTAACAACTGCTTGTAGAACGTTTTCATTCACGTGTGATAGAGAGACACCACTGTCCTTAACGGTACTCCCACTGGCTTTGGTCTTTGTCATGGTAGCTAGAAATGTAGGATACGCTGTTACTCCTCACAGTTCCAGACAGGGCAGGTCACAGGGAAGATTGAAAACAAACAGCAGGGATCTAGACAGCCACAAACACGGGACAATCCATGGCCCCAGCCACAATGGCTAACCGCATTGCGAGCTGCATTCAAGCCCTCAAGAAAATCAAGCTAGCAGCTAGGCTAACTGCTACACCAAATAGCTTGTTAGACCAGTCCTTGGTCGGCAGGATCACTGGACAGAGACTAGCAGTCCCAGAAACTGATGCCAACTGCATCGCAGGATCCAAGAACTAAGACTTTCAATACACTTTCAAAACAACAAAACCGAGATCTCCCTCGTTCCGCGTTCAGAGAGTTATCGGAGCCCCTGTATGAGAACGCATGAGCAGAAAAGACTCCCTTACCTTCTGCAAAATACGGTGGTGGATCTTGTTATGGGGCTATTTTGCTTCCACTAGTCCTGCGGCAATTGTTAAGGTCAACGTCATTATGAACTTTACCCAGTACCAGGACATTTTGCCCCAAAATCTGGTTGCCTCTGCCAGGAGACAAAATTGACAATAACCCCAAACACACATGATATTGAAAAAAAAAATGTTTTATATCAAGTTTTCCAAGAATTTGTTCTTAGGAAACTGATCAAATGCATTTGTTGCCAAACAGAAACCCTGTGCAATAGTGGCACTGCAATTCAAGTGGGAGGGGTCCTGAAGTCATATCCAAAAGACAGTAAAAAAAAAAGTTGTCATTTTGGCAAAATGACTGTAATGGTAATTCTGTTTAATATTTATAATATTATACAGTGCATTCAGAAAATATTCAGACCCCTTGACTGTAACATTTTGTTAATGGATTAAATAAATACAAAAATCCTCAATCTACACAAAATACCCTATATTGACAAAGCGAGAACAGGTTGACATTTTTGCACATTTACTACAAATAAAAAACATAAATACCTTATTTACATAAGTATTCAGACCCTTTGCTATGAGACTCAAAATTGAGCTCAGATGCATCCTGTTTCCATTGATCATCCTTGATGTTTCTACAACTTGTAGTCCACCTGTGGTAAATTCAATTGATTGGACATTATTTGGAAAGGCACACAACTGTCTATATAAGGTTACACAGTTGACAGAGAACGTCAGAGCAAAAACCAAGCCATGAGGGCAAAGGAATTGTCCGCAGACCTCAGAGACAGGATTGTGGCGAGGCACAGATCTGGGGAAGGGTACCAAAGAATTTCTGCAGCATTGAAGGTCCCCAAGAACACAGTGGCCTCCATCATTCTTAAAATGGAAGAAATTTGGAACCGCCAAAACTCTTCCTAGAGCAGGTCTGAGTGTCTTTAAACTGAGCAATCGGGGGAGAAGGATCTTGGGTCAGGGAGGTGACCAAGAACACGATGGTCACTCTGACAGAGCTCCAGAATTTCTCTGTGGAGATGGGAGAACCTTCCAGAAGGACAATCTCTGCAGCACTCTACCAATCAGGCCTTTATGGTAGAGTGAGCAGGCGGAAGCCACTCCTCAGTAAAAAAGGCACATGACAGCCCGCTTGAAGTTTGCCAAAAGGCACCTAAAGACACTCAGACCATGAGAGACAAGATTATCTGGATTGATGAAACCAAGATTGAACTCTTTGGCCTGAAAGCCAAGCCTCACGTCTGGAGGAAACATGGCACCATCCCTACGATGACTGGGAGACTAGTCAGGATCGAGGCAAAGATGAACAGAGGAAAGTACAGAGATCCTTGATGAAAACCTGCTCCAGAGCACTCAGGACCACCAACTGGGGGCGAAGGTTCACATTCCAACAAGACCTTGACCCTAGGCACACAGCCAAGACAACGCAGGAGTGGCTTCGGGACAAGTCTCAATGCCCTTGAGTGGCCCAGTCAGAGCCTGGACCTGAACCCGCTCAAACATCTCTGGAGAGACCTGAAAATAGCTGTGCAGCAACACTCCCCATCCAACCTGACAGAGCTTGAGAGGATCTGCAGAGAATAAACTCCCCAAATACAGGTGTGCCAAGCTTGTAGCGTCATACCCAAGAAGACTCAAGGCTGTTATCGCTGCCAAAGGTACTTATAACAAAGTTCAGAGTAAAGGGTCTGAATACCTATGTAAATGTGATTTTTCAGTTAGTATTTTTAATACATTTGCAAAAATATCTAAAAACCTGTTTTTGCCTTGTCATTATGGGGTATTGTGTGTAGATTGAGGAAAATAACTATTTAATAAAATGTTAGAATAAGGCTGTAACGTAACAAAATGTGGAAAAAGTCAAGGGGTCTGAATACTTTCCGAAGGCACTGTAAATCATTCATTGTATTCTCACAGTATAAATAATCCCCTATCATTAACAATCAATAGGAATTACATACTGAAGTAATGTGTTTGAAATCTCTTTCTATTTGACATTGATTATTTGAATGTATATGACCGAGTTTGAGCCTATAATAAAGTTACATATTGTCAAGTTGCCCAAGCTGTCTGGAGAGGCACAACTCTGCTGTGCATGAAAAATAGAACATTGCCATCTTGTGGATATCTGGTGCAAATATTTCAAAGGGCGTACTCACGTTTTCTTGAAATTTCCTGCTGCCTCTTCGTTCTTTCCTGATGCTATGGACAAGTTCTCCATTTGGCTGTTGGGAGATATCTGAAAATAAAAACAAAGTGTCTTGAATTTATCATTTATCATAGATGAAACACACTATTTCAGTTGGCAACTTCGGCCTCTATTGGACATACTAGGTCACTTTCTACTCGATCCATGCAACTGCAAGAGAGGAATCTTATAAATCTAGAATCATTTAAATATGATAAACGTCAGTGACAATTTGATGCTAACCAAATACATTTCACCAACAGTGGTGGACATAGCCAAAGATGGTGGTTAAGTGGTTGGTTATAAGTTCTCAGGATACGGTAGGTGTTTAGTCTGAGAACTCTATTCCTTGTTAGCTAATACTATTTTACTGCACCAAAAACATTAGGCTTTTCATGATACTAGGCAGGTGATATAATGCTGACAAAAAAAGTCAATGTCTGAAATAGATCAGTAAATCTAGATCTAAACAGGTCTGTCTGCATACTGTACTTCAAACACCTAAGAATAAACTATAAACTCGATTTATAGTGGCACAATAGGGAGGGTGTAATATTGTTACAGTTGTTTTAGGAAATTGCAAGGATTTCTCCCTTCACCTTCTCTTTGTCATCAAAGTCCCTTTCCCAAGTTGACTTATTATCACTCCCAAAAGGAGCATTAGTTGACATGTAGTTTTGGAAACTCTCAGTTGGGCTGGAAGAAAGAAAAATGGACAAATAACCCATTTTACTAGTAGACTTATCTGGTATAACAGGGCTGCGTTCAGCAGGACTCAACGGTGTGCAATGTTTGATACAACGGAGACGGTGCTGTTCTGAACGACCAGTTGAAGAATGTTGTGATGATAATGGTGGCCCAGAGGGTGATCGTGTATACACTACAGTGTGCTGCATGAGTTTTCAAATGGTGACCACACCCATATTGATCTGACCACACTTCGCCACAACCACCAAAAGGGAGCAAACATACAAAGGATGTTGAAGGAAAGTGCACTGTTTGAGGGAAACGTGTTATTAGGTACAAACCATCACGCAACGTAGCAAAACGTTTAATACACTGAACACACCCCTGTTTTACAATAGGGTACATGCCATACAACCACAAACAAATATGCAATTTGCATGATTAATGCAAACAATTCAACTTGGCCTAGCCAAGGAGCCATAAAATTACTAGCTAACACAAAGACATTTTTTTTTTATTCCACACTGTCATTACTCTCATTTTAATTTGCCTTTACCTTGCTTGCTCTTTAGCTTTTGGAGAACCAGAAAACCAGTTAGGAGCCTTGTAAGATGCAGAGTTAGGTTTGGTGTCCAAGTTGGTCTCCTCATGCCACAATAAACCTGTAAATGATGAGAAGAACTTGGCTATCCATTTTGTATACTAGCTATTTGCGAGTTAGCTCGCTAGCTAACGTCAGTAGTCTCGCGTGGCAATCCTTCCAATTATATGGATGGGTGTGTCATTTTCCCATTTCCACAGATAGCTAGATATAACGTTATCTGACTTTATTTCCACAGATGAAAGGATAGATAATGTGTGATATTTCCCTTTTTAAAACAGAATATCGTTTTTACCCCTCTGTCCTCCTTGTTTAGCCAGTTTAGTATAAGCAGAATCGGACTCATTAACTCCCGTACGGCGCCCTTTACTCCTCTCCTCAGGACCATTGTTAGCATCTTCAGACAGCCCAGGAATCTGGGAGGTCGGGGCAGCTTTTGTTGAACAATCATCACCATTGTTAACGTCTAAAAACACAAACACAATCTTATGCCTCGCTTCAAGCTCGCTAGGTACTTCAACTAACACATTCACCTGGTACATTTTTAGAGATGCTCGTTTAGCATTTGAGATGTAGCTAGCTAACTAGCCAAATAGTACTGGGCCTTCACACATAACGTTAGTATAACGGTAACAGTTAATTTGTAAAAATAAATGTGGGTCAACTTTGCACATTTGAAGACCCTCTGTAAGTTACTTGCCATCGTTGTTTTGTCGGTGATCTGTGTCAGTGTCCATGTCGAATGTGGTCTTTCTGATGGAAAAAGAACGCAACACATTTGTCATCCTTGCCAACACTGCTGGCCAAATGGCTAGTCAGTTAGCTACCGTTAGCTTAGCAATAAGGCGTTGCCAGCTAGCATTAGCTAGTTCAAAGCAAGCTAACAGTAACAGTATAGGTGTTCGTTTAAGCACATGGATGTAAGTATGGGTTTCTAGCAAGGCGGTGTGATGTTCAGGAATCGTTGCAAAACATTACTTACATCTCCTGCTATACAGCGGTTGCAAATCTGGACACTGGCAAAGAGCGCGGAGAAAACCGAGTATGGGTTTAGAGCTAGCTTGCAACGAGTGACAAGACAAACGTCCGACTGTGCCCAACAGACTGTGCCCAAAGTTTTGTTACCATGGAAACAGGGCTGGGACGTTGACATTTTAGGGACGTGTTCAAGAACCGCTTGTCGTGAATGGGTTTAAAAACAGAAAGGATGTGAAATTCCTTTCAATCAGAGCTGAGATTTAAAAAAAAAAAAATAATAATAATGTTTTACTGTTTATTAAATGAAAATAAAGATATTGAAATTATGAATAATCCACCCAGCACCTTATTTGCAAGTTACATTGTAAAATAATAGTGAAGACATCAAAACTATGAAATAACACCTATGGAATCATGTAGTAACCAAAAAAGTCAAAATACATTTTAGATTTTAGAATCTTCAAAGTAGCCACCCTTGATGACAGCTTTACACACTCTTGGCATTCTCTCAACCAGCTTCACCTGGAATGTTTTTCCAACAGTCTTGAAGGAGTTCCCACATATGCTGAACACTTGTTGGCTGCTTTTCCTTCACTCTGTGGTCCAACTCATCCCAAACCATCTAAATTGGGTTGAGGTCAGGTGATTGTGGAGGTCAGGTCATCTGATGCAGCACTCCATCACTCTCCTTCTTGGTCAAATAGCCCTTACACAGCCTGGAGATGTGTTGGGTCATTGTCCTGATGAAAACCAAATGATAGTCTCACTAAGCGCAAACCAGATGGGATGGTGTATCGCTGCAGAATGCTGTGGTAGCCGTGCTGGTCATGTGTGCATTGAATTCTAAATAAATCACTGACAGTGTCACCAGCAAAGCATCATCACACCTCCTCCATGTTTCATGTTGGGAACCACACATGCGGAGATCATCCGTTCACCTACTCTGCGTCTCACAAAGACATGGCGGTTGGAACCAAAAATCTCAAATTTGGACTCATCAGACCAAAGGACAGATTTCCACCAGTCTAATGTCCATTGCTCGCGTTTCTTGGCCCAAGCAAGTCTCTTCTTATTATTGGTGTTCTTTAGTAGGGGTTTCTTTGCAGCAATTCGACCATAAAGGCCTGATTCACGCAGTCTCCTCTGAACAGTTGATATTGAGATGTGTCTGTTACTTGAACTCTGTGAAGCATTTATTTGGGCTGCAATCTGAAGTGCAGTTAACTCTAATGAACTTATCCTCTACAGCAGAGGGGTCTTCCTTTCCTGTGGCGGTCCTCATGAGAGCCAGTTTCATCATAGCGCTTGAATTGTCCAGATTGACTGACCTTCATGTTTTAAAATAATGTTGGACTGTCATTTCTCGTTGCTTATTTGAGCTGTTCTTGCCATAATATGGACTTGGTCTTTTACCAAATAGGGCTGTCTTCTGTATACCACCCCTAGCTTGTCACAACACAACTGATCGGCTCGAATACATTAAGAAGGAAAGAAATTCAACAAATTAACTTTTATCAAGGCACACTTGTTAACTGAAATGCATTTCGGGTGACTACCTCGTGAAGCTGGCTGAGAAAATGCCAAAAGTGTAAAGCTGTCATTAAGGCAAAGGGTGGCTATTTTTTATAATTTCAAATATAGAATATATTTTGATTTGCTTAACACTTTTTTGGTTACTACATGATTCAATATGTGTTATTTCATAGTAGAAAATAAAGAAAACCCCCAGAATGAGTAGGTGTCCAACCTTTTGACTGGTATATAGATATATATATATTATTTATTTAACTAGGCAAGTCAGTTAAGAACAATTTCTTATTTTCAATGACGGCCTAGGAACAGTGGGTTAACTGGGCAGAACGACAGATTTTCACCTTGTCAGCTCGGGGATTCGATCTTTGAACCTTTCAGTTGCTAGTCCAATGCTAGTCCAATATAAATTATATATATATATATCATTTCAATAACAAAAAATATATATATATTTGATTTTCTTTATTATTTGAAGACTTTCTAATTAGACATATATTACTCCTAGTCTTCAAATGTTAGGCAAATGTTCCATGAATGGGCTTGACATTTTAGCTTCGTACGAGCCATCCTGATCTTGCCAGCTCACATTCTGTTTCGCTAAACTCGCGAGATCAGGATGGTTCGTATGAGGCGATTGCAATGCAGCAGATGAAAATACATATTTATTTCCTCCCTTCTCTGATCTTAAACGATTTGATAGGTGTAAGGTTTTATATATAATGGCTCCTTGTATTGTCTAAAGTATCCTATTCAGGGATTTTTTTATTGAATGTAAGTCTCATGAATGAGAATTTGTTGAACATAGGCTATAATGTTTTCCTTACATGCATGTTTTGCAATACAGATATGAGATTACTGAAAATGAATACATTTCAAATTCAAATATCATAGGTGACCGCCTAACTAGGTGGCTGGTGTGGGAATATGCGCAGAGGAAATGATGTTGTAATGGTCCTCTAATTACAGTGAGTCGCAAGGCTACTTCCTCCTAGGAATTGTCGTAGCGTAGCTCCACACCATAAGAATATCGAGTGTGGAACACCAAAGCTTATGGAACGCTGGCCAAGTTACTGACCGCAACTTTCTATTACTTTGGATTATGAACGTTCGTTAAATTGTAATATTGTATCAAAGTCGAAGGGCAATGTTGGCTGAAACTGGAATGTTGCTTTTGAAGGAATCAAAACAAATAGGCTATTTTCGGTGAATTTTCGGGAGATGGCAGACTAGCCTGACTTGTGCTTTTAGCACATTAGGTTACGTCTGTGCGTTCTCAACGCACTTAGTAAGTTTTACATGTAAGGTAAGTTATTTGTTTTTATATTTGTATATTTTATTTGGAATATGTAGCTACCTGTAGAGAGTCGTAGGCGTAGCCTATTCTTTGGATTTGCGCGGATCCTAATAGTACAAACGTAACCTGTAGCATAGCTACAGCCTTAGTTTTCCCGATGGGAAAGTCAGTGGATGGCACTTTCAAGTCTCTCTCACAAACTTTAGGTTAACCAGAAAATGTTAATTTCTCTCTTTGAAATACTAGGCCCATAAACTATCTTTTAGGCCACCTTGTTTTTTTTTACCTGGAGAGAAACAAATAATGTTCTGGAGGATAGGATTTTTTATTTTTTTTCCCCAATAGATGGGATTGCCACAATAACCTAATAACCCAAACTCCCCTTACTAACTATGCAGAAATCGCTTCGCCAATTCCTGGTTACAAAAATATATATAATGGTAAGCATCATTTCACTTTGTCACAAAACAATTAAGTATAACAAACAAGTATAGTGTAGAAATATATTTTCCATAACTAAAAATATTGTATTTTCAACTGTTTGTAGCTGGGGGTGGGTATAATTTGTGGAACGTTCCAACAGGAATCTGTTCCAAAAACTTCGTAAAGTACAAGGTTGCCAACAAAAAACGCATACAAAGTAGCATGATCACTTCACCTAGCTAACTAGCTGCCGAATAGGCATCAACTCACCACGTAGCTTATTCTTCATGTTTGTCCATAGGGTACCAGAGTGAGAACAGACATTTCTTTTGAATAAACGGGGTGAGTGAAAAACTTTATAAAATGGCCCACTCCCTACCCGGTATCTTATTCTGCCACTATACAACTTTGTATGCGTTGTTTGTTTGCAAACTGGTTATTTACAAAGTTTTTGGAACAGATTCCTGTTGGAACGTTCCACAAATTATACCCACCCTGTAGCTGGTGTACAAAACCGAAAGTAAAAGACCATATACGAAATTTAAGAACGGGAAGCATAGAACATATCCACCCAATTAAATAATGTAATGGCAAGATCTAGATAGTAGGCTACATTTGGATTTGTTTATAATGCAGTCAATCAGCAGCAGAAACAGTATCAACGTGTATTCCCCACCCCTGTTTCAGTAAAAGGCTGAGGGATGGGGTTGGAGTAATGTAACAAATCTCAAATTTATAGACAGCTATGGATGCAAGGACTGACCATCGATGATACCAACATTATAGTTTTAACCATGTTCTGTGGCTATATAGTGTTTGTTTACATTTAGTTTTCTACAAACATGGGAGTAAAACAAGTTTCTATTTTGGTTTCTTAAGGTGTAGGACAATTGAACTAAGCTCATGAGACAAGTTTTATTCTTCAAGAATCAATGGGTGCATATCATTAATTTATTAGACCAAAAATGGATGTAGCAATTGCTGATTGCCCCTTTAACTTCTTACGGCTGCAACTTTTTATGCTCAGGGGTTAGTCATTTGTAGGTGCAAAATTACACCCGGTTTTCATGTTGTTAGTGTGCCTTTGTCATGTAGACTTTGTTGGGAGCACCACTTCTTGATTGTGTCGCTCCATCAATCCCATGCTGGGCAGTAAGCATCACAATGTTCCTGTAGCCAGAGAGGGGGAAGACACTATACATACTTCCCGACATTGGGGAAAATTTGTATTTATCCCAGATTTTACGAGGTACATTGACTGAGAACACCCACCTTCTCATTTACATCAATGACCTGGGGAATAGTTACGGGGGGATGAATGAGCCAATTGGAAGCTGGGGATGATTAGGTGGTCATGATGGTATGATTGGGAATTTAGCCAGGACACCGGGGTTAAGAACCCTACTCTTTAAGATAAGTACCTTGGGATCTTTAGGTACCACCGGGAGTCAGGTCACCTGTTTAACGTCCCATCCGAAAGACAATCCCATTCGAAAAACATTGATTGCTACCTGATAGTTCACGGTTCACTTCTTTGTGTGCTTTAATTTAAAAGAGGACCAAAGAAGAGCATGCACAGACCACACACTAAGGACTTTTGGCCTCACTTGGGCTACATTACATAATATTAACACTTCTGTTGCATCATATTGATATGTATGTCCCTTCTACATAACACGTACAAGTCATTGGTATCACCATTTAGAGGTTCTGCTCTTTTCAATAAACTTCTCAAAGCGGTTATACGCTCACATTGTCAGTTATTGGCTGTGAATGTCAATCAGTTGTCCCTTAGTCGCTTTAATGGATTCTACTTGATGAAACAAATCATGTCCTTACATCCCATTGGCGTCAGTGTCTCTCCAGTGTGTCATAAAGAATCCAAGGTTAGCCTCCATTCTCAAATGAGTCAAGAGTTCATGATGATGTTGTGTAAAATGCTCAGCTGTCTAAGGTGACTAAGTTACGGTGGCGACTGTGTGAGATCATCGGGATGTGTCGAGGCAGGCATGCCTCGCAGCTCGCCTTGATCCTTGAAAGTAGTGTCTTTTTGAAGCAGATAATTGACGGCCCTACTGTTGACATTGTCACATGTGAACGATGTGTGAATTTGCTTATGAAATCGACTACTAGACAGTTTGTAATACACAAAGGAATGTTGATCACTTGTCATTTATTTTATTGGTATCAATATTGAAGGGAATCTGTAGCTCTGACCAGTCTATAAAACAGTGGTAGAAATTGTGCATGTACACTGAAGAAAAATATAAACGCAACATGTAAAGCGTTAGTCCTATGTTTCATGAGCTGAAATAAAAGATCCCAGAAATGTTCCATACGCACAAAAAGCTTATTTCTCTCAAATTCTGTGCACAAATTTGTTTCACTGTTAGTCAGCGTTTAAGCCTTTTTTAAGATAATCCATCCACCTGACAGATGTGGCATATCAAGAAGCTGATTAAACAGCATGATCATTACACAGGTGCACTTTGTGCTGGGGAAGATAACATTTCCGCTCTAAGCACCGATGTCTCAAGTTTTGAGGGAGCGTGCAATTGTCATGACTGCAGGAATGTCCACCAGAGCTGTTGCCAGAGAATTCAATGTTCCATAGAGAATTTGGCAGTATGTCCAACCACCCTCAGAACCGCAGACCACGTGTAACCACGCTAGCCCAGGACCTCCACACCCGGCTTCTTCACCTGCGGGATCGTTTGAGGGGAGGGGGAGCGGGGTGCTGAGGAGTATTTCTCCACGTAATAAAGCCCTTTTGTGAGGAAAAACTCATTCTGATTGGCTGGGCCTGGCTCCCAAGTGGGTGGGCCTATGCCCACCCATGGCTGCGACCCTGCCCAGTCATGTGAAATCCATAGATTAGGGCCTAGTGAACTTATTTCAATTGACTGATTTCTTTATATGAAATGTAACTCAGTAAAATCTTTGACATTTTTGCATGTTGCATTTTATGTTTTTGTTCAGTATAATTGATGGAATTTGCTTTGATGAAAGTTGTTCAGAATAGTAGAGCTGTGCTGGATGTTTGTACCTACTAATGGAGCTGTATGATTGAGTGAGTGATTAGTGATCTGGAGAGTGTCTCGCAAGTTTAGCTGATTCCTTGCCTCTTCACTGAGGTCATGCTGCCTTTGTGGGCGCCTGGTGAGCTCAGTGACTCGTGTCCTGGAGTCTGCTGATAAGCGGTCAGATAGCGGGACGTCAGTCTGGACGGAGACACTGGTCAGACCCAAGGGTCGCTCAGGGCTCCTGCTCTATTCAACTGAGGTGAAGGGTCTGACTTGATCTTGCCTGCTCACCCATAACGCCCTGATTAGCGCTCTTTCTCCAGTGTCCTTCCTGACAATGTAATCATTGTGCTTTGGCCCAATGACACTGTGGTGAATGTTGGGAAAATCTCTGGTAGGCGGCTCAGAAATGTAGCACTCCTATTGCTTTTTCATGAAGATGTTCATTTAAAGTTGTCACAGTTAATGAATCCGCTTAAAGCAGTGGAACAGGTTTACTAAAGCTCTTTTGATGGTGGAACAAAACGTATTGCTGTAATGATATTGTGCCAATGTGATTCTGGATATTACCATGTTTCTCTTATTACAGCTCCATAATGATTTTTCAAACTTTTTACATTTTAATTGTGGACGTTTATCTACTAGATCAGGGTTTCCCAAACTTGGTCCCGGGGCCCCCCTTGGGTGCACGTTTTGGTTTCATCAAGCTTTGATGATTTGAATTGGCTGTGTAGTGCTAGGGCAAAAACCAAAACGTGCACCCAGGGGGGGCCCCAGGACCGAGGTTGGGGAAACCCTGTACTAGAAGATAGCAGATTACACTGTGAATCTCTCGATGCTGTTTGAGTCATGCACGGTTTACCTACTGGGCTGAGTGCAACCAGCAGTGTTCTATTTTCTGATCAAGGCCATTTCAACACCAAGAGTTCATGTCGGGTTAGTGGGTTCAACATAACTCGTTTCTGACCCAACATGCTGTTTTAAACCAATTTCTAATTCTCTCCCATAATCATTACTTCCACATTACATGGTATCCACTTTCAATCGGAGCAGATGTGCTGGCCTTTCCTCCCCAGATCCATTCTGCAGCTGCTCTTTCAGAGCACCGTAAAGTGCATCATTTGCCCACAGAGGCCTGAACAGTTCAGAAAACAGAGGCGAAAGAGAGAGTAGGGGAAACAGTCCTCCGACAGCAATCATTTCTCTGTACACAGTCATTTGGCTGTCAGAAACAGCAGGCAGTATAGACTGGAACATTATGAGAGCAAAGCAGAGAGAGAAGAGCTTGCCTTGCTCTGTGAGAGAGAGAGAGCCATGACTGGCCTGCGGGAGGATAAGGTTACACACACTGTCATTAACAACAGACTGCGCCGTCCACAGAGACACAGAGCTTCAAGTCTGAGCAGGAGTCTGGGGCTGGCTCAGGCGCAGTGGTGTAGGTAGATCTGTCTCAAATCAGCCTGGGAGGGTAAGAGAAGAGGTGTGTGTGTAACTGTGTGTGGTTGGTTGCATCCCTGTGTGTATGAATGTGTGTGTGTGGGAGGGAGGGACAGAGAAAGGGAGAGAGAGAGTGGGAGCGGGGGGGGGGGCAGGACTTGGCAGAGACTCCAGCAACGGAGCAGCAATCTCTTTAAGGACCCATCAGCTGCGAGGCTGGCGCTGCTGACCATGTGTGCCCGGCGCTGACATGCGAGTAAGTTGTGCTTTTAATTTTCTATTTGGATTAGCAGTAGACCTGACAGTTGTGGAGGCGGTGGGGCGGAGGAGGAACACAGCATATTGGTCGCTTGGCCTGTTTCACCCTTGTGTCCACTGCTTTTTAGGACATGGCCTCTTGTCTGCATGTTATTTTTAGTCGAAATCCTTGAGCCTTTAATAATCATAAGCCTTGTGCAGCCGAAACATATTAGGATGAGTGTAACCTAGTCGTCTGGGGCCTGGCGGGCTCTGCAGCCTCGGCTCAGTGCGAGACAGGAAGTCAGACAGAGAATGACTGTGCCCCAGCCAGACTTTAGTCCTACTTCTGTGTGTGTCTGCTCCTGCTGCCGGGTGCCTCTCCTTTGGTGGCTCTCCAGTGGGTTATTGATTTCTGTTTCTATTCTCTGTGCAAATGTGGGTGAAAAGCAAATGGAGACGGCAGTCTGCCGTCTGCGCAGACTAGAGCAGACACAGATCCGCAGTGTTCCTGGCTCCTCGCTCTCCCATTACCCCGAGACTGCACTGGAGACAGTCTGCAATACACATTTTATGAGCGCTTCACTCGCTTCAGTGCTCTTATTGCTCAGCTGTTAGGGGGGAAGTTATGGCTCTGTTTGGTTTCTCTGCCCCTCCTTGCTCCCCATTCCTGGGCTTTGGAGTGGATGTAGAATACTAATAGAATTAAAGCTGCAATATGTTTTTTTTGGGGTGATCCAACCAAATTTACATTGATCTGTCATTCTCATTGAAAGCAAGTCTAAGAAGCGGTAGATCTGTTCTATGTGCACTATTTCTATGTTTCCCGTACTTCCGTTTTATTTTTGTGTTTTGTACACCAGCTGAAAATAAAATAACCTTGGTTATGGAAAATGTATTTCAGTGGTTTAGATGTTTGTTTTGTCATAAACTGAAATTAGGAGAACTATTAGAATTTTACAACCAGAAAATGGCTGAGCGATTTTAGCATAGTGTGCCTTTTTTAAAGGATTATAATTGCAGGTTCAATTCCCTAACATGCTGTCTACACCCTCCACGCCATCGAGCACATGTTGATTTTTATCCATCCGCGCCAGACGCGATCATGACACGCAGGTTAATATATCAAATCCAACTGTGAACATACTACAGTATGTTACAGTATATTAATTTGTCGAATCGCATGAAACATTCTTGGACTTTTAAAGATCGCTAGCTGTTGCAAGCTAGTTTGTCCTGGGAGATGAACATTGGGTTGTTATTTTACTTGACCTGCATATTGTCCTCTTTTTAGCTGGTTCTTTGTAGAAGTTTGACCCGGAGTCTAGGGTGTCCACCCACTCTACCCCGAGGGGGTGAAAATGCGCATTGGTTGATGAAATGTCAGTTCCTTATGTTAAACATTTTACTAAGACAAATATTGATTATTCATGTTCTAAATAGTTCAGTGGGGTATTTCTCTAACATTTCATTAACAGTGTATCCAAAAAGTCAAATTTGTGTTAGCTAATACATCCGATAATGATCACCGAGCTCTGTTGACCGAACGGTGCAACCTTTGGAGACTTTTGTGGTGGCCATCTTCAAAGTAGTTTCTGCGGGTAGCCATTTTCAGTCACCTCCTTGTCTGAAGGACATGTGGATAAAGAGCATAATGTCAAGCCCTGCGTGTTTTTTTTCAAAATTCTCATGGGATGTAGGCCTACATTGAACACCACACATTGGCTGAATGATAGAACAGCTATTTCCATGTTAAAATGTTATGGGATGCGTTTTGTCCATTTGTTTTTGATGGTAGGCCACTCTGATAGGTCTATATTATGATAAAATAGCCACTGTTATAACAGAGGGTACGGCCTCGGTGTTCACAGTAAACGTGCGCTGGAAGTTGTACAGAATTTTCACAACGTTCCAAGTTTTGTGCTCAGCAGACCTGAAATGTTCTCAGTGCTCAGCCTAACTGACACGAACGAACTTGTGCAATTTTTGGACCACTTTTCCCCCCTCTAGCTTCCATTGATTTAGTCAGCCTAATTTTGGCCATCCTACAAGGGTTAAAAACTCCAATAACTTTTGAACGGATTATGATAGAGACATGAAGTTTGGACCATTGTTTTTCTTAGATTATCTACATAATTAACATATTTTAAATATGCATTTTTGATTGGACACCCTCCCGAGTCATACAAAATTGTTACTCCACTCTGACGATTAATCTACCATTTAAAAAGGGAAGTTGTCTTTAAGTTAGTTGTCTTTAAGTTCAAGTTGCCTTGTTTGTTTTTCAAGCATCCACGTGGGTTTGTAACCACCTGATATCCAATAAGGAGGGGATTTGCAGCGCGTGGAGCATCTCAAATAGAACTAAGTTCTATTTTAGTTCTTGGCTACGCAGACACTCGTTCACGCGTGCAAGCGGTGGGGGTGAAATGATTAACGTGTATGCGTACATTTGTTATGCGACGCTCACTCGCATCATGGCCGGCGTGTAATTGAGCAGTCACCTCTGTTTGATCGATCCCTTGATATGTTTGATTGTACCTTTTTTTTTCATTTTACTTTCATTAAGGATTCCTTCATTTAGATGACTTAAGGATTCCCTTATTTAAGTAAAGTCTGTGTTTGGAAAGTTTTAAATGAGCAGTGTTAGAGGAAGGCCTATACGTACGATTTTGTGATCTATCCTAATACCTACGGTATGTAACGAGCCGGTGGTAGAAGATAAAACCAAGGCAGACATTTTTGGCATGGTGTGTAAATACTCAAAGTATCATATTACACGAGTTTGAGAAAACCCTAGCCTCTCCTCTGTAAACCAATATGTTTCCTGGATTTACGTCTCAAGACTAACATTAGTTACACTCGCTAATATCAAATGTGTGTTTGATGTGCTGTGCTGCAGTTCAACTTGGACATCCTTGTCTGTTCCGTGATGCTGTTATGTGTCTCTCCCATGGCTTTGTGAGGGAGCTAGGTTAAACCTCCGATGGAGGCCGAACACAAAATATTTTAGAAAGTAAATAGACCCCAAATCTGTCACTCTCACCTGTCATGACATTATGTTCCCAAATGATTAAAACCCCATAACCAAGCCAAGATAACAGGGATCTACAGTGCCACCATTTGACTTGCAAATGTGCCTAAATATTTTGCTGTGTGACCTGGAATTTCAATTTAGGAGCACTTGAAGGATTCTTGTTTTATTAGCAAAAATATTTTTCTTTGTGCTCCTACATTTTTGTGTGCACCTTTTTTCAGCTTAGGCGCACGTGCACATGACCCTTGTAGGAAGAAAAAAAGGGTCAGCGTAGAGCCCTGGGTAATGCTATTGAACAGTGCCACTTTTGTGTGCTTCAAGATCACTGAGAGAGGAGATCCATCAGATCAACTATAATGTCCTATCACCTATCCTCTGTTATTGAAGGAGCAATTGACTATCAGAAATAGCAGGTCATTAAGCTTCCATTGACAGGAGGGTGTGACTGTGATGGTCCAGCTGTGTGGTACTCAGCCAGCGTGGGAAGACTCAGGCTGACAGGTAGACATGGGGTGATGTGTGTGTGGCTGGGGGGACTGGTCTTGTTAAGCCCACTCAACGGCGAAGCTCACGTTCTGCCACAGGACATAAAATCAATAGAAACATATTGAAATTCCCTCTGCTTGGTGATGTCGCCTACGATTCTTCTTGTTGCTTCCATACTGTAATTTTAGAGTCTTTTAATAAGAGGTTTCTCCTCTCGTAGCCCACACTTGAACTTTGTCCTCGGCGAGCCCAATGTGACCAATCAGGTCTGACAGTGGAGAAGAGGTGGTACAAATCAAGGTGCTATTGGAGGGCCCTGGCGCTCCAGCACACTGATCTTTGTCAGCGGGCCATCGGAGGGAGAATGATTGTGCATTCCACTTTCTGCAAACATTGCTAAAGGTCATAAAGACGGTGTTTGAATTGGCCGTGGCGAGTGTTGTGATGGTGGTCCTACAATGAACTCCGCAGTGCCATGGTGACTGCTGCCGGGTGCAACATGCTGACTTCTTGTCTTGAATGTCTTCTCGAAGCCATAAACTTTGTTCTTGACGTCTCTGTAGCACAGAGCACTTTATTTAATTGTTCTGGAAGTCTTGTTGCTTGGGGTTTTAGAACATTTTAGCGCTTCTGTGGTGGTGCAGTCGTTAATTGTTTTCTTTCTTGCTCTCGCGTCTCACCTGTGCAACGTGTTAAGAGGTTGAGGCTGAAGATGGATGGAATTGAAACACTTGCTGTAGCAATCTGTTTCCCCATCTCCTCACTCCCAATGTAATTTCGAAGTGAACAAGGTTGTCTGACCACATCAGTAGTCCCTGCCAACACCATCACAGGGTATCATGACTTGTTCAATGACGGCTTAGGAACAGTGGGTTAACTTCCTTGTTCAGGGGCAGAACGACAGATTTGTACCTTGTCAGCTCGGGGATTCGATCTTGCAACCTTTTGGTTACTAGCACAACGTTCTAACCACTAGGCTACCTGCCGCCGAATTTTACTTAGTGACGAGTAGGTCATCTGAGGCAAAATGGTCGTTCAAGTCTGACAGTTTTCAGGAGGGTCTCTCTGGGCTTTGTCCAAGCCAAAATGATGGAAAAAATCGTACTTCTGAAAGAAAATACATCTTTTGTCTCTGATTTCAAATGATCTAGTACATGGGCCCCTGTGTGTATGTGTATCAGAATGACCCTTTCTTGCACCATATCCTGGAACCAAACCTGCTGCGCTCGCTCGCCTCTTACCAGGACAGGAGTGTCAGTATTGTGATTTTACAAGAAAAGGGCCATTTTGTATTCGATTACATTCCTTACATTGTGAGAGAGTCGGCCGCTGAGTTGACGTCCTAGAGAGAGAAAGGAACGATAGCTCCGGCAGGGCCAGAATGAACTGAATGGGGCACTGTAGGGTCCTGGGGGCCACGGAGGGCTGCCTGTGGGGCTTTTCACTTTATCTCTTTTAAGTTCCCATTTGATGAGGCCCCTGGCAAGGGTGGAGCAGGACTTCCATAGGTTAATGAGTTTTTCAGATTTAGTGTGATTATGGCAACCCCCAGTTGTTAGCCGTCTAGCACGCTGTAATTAACTATCATGGCCGAGTTGTTTTCAGTCCCGGAATTATTTGTGACTGTTTGCTCTGTAAAAGCTAATCTGTAAATTTTTTTACATTTTTGTTTTTGTTGTAGGATGACACGTTCTTGAAGTGTGATGTCCCTAAATGTAAAAAATGTGGCATAAATTCGTGATTAAATTATAATTTTTTTAAATTGCAAGCTGAATGCTGAAAGAATGTTGATTAGCCGTTGGATGAGTTGAACAGCAGTGCCTGGGTGCGACAGAAGTCGTTCTTGATTTTAAGCACTACACTTCCAGTTAACAGGAGCATTTCTCTGCTGCTCAAATGGAAGCAAGGACATTTTTCCCCCTGCTCATAGTACACTAATAATAAACAAATCTAAAAACATCCTGTGTGTGTTGAAGTTGTAACATTTTCAATTTGAATGGGCAATGGGTGTTTGTATGGCATTCTGCATGTCACAACCAGTCGTGGGCTGCCGTCTGTTGTGCAGTTATGAGAGATGCCGTTTCCCCAAATAATCTATAGTATTTATATTTGTTGTAGCCGCACCTGTCTAACCAAGGCTATTTTTGGTTCTCTCTCTTTCAGAGTTTCCAGACAGGTCTTGTAAACAACCAAATAAACACTGCAATCCTATGTCAGCTTGACTTTGTTCATTCTGATTCACTTGGCTGTTTGGCTGCAAGCAGAGGCTGCCCCTTTGAATGAGGTAGCGAGTGTTTTTGATCCGATATGCTGTGCTAGTCTGCTGTGTGAATGCCAGGTGAGCTTGCGGAGGGCTAATTCGCCCTCAGCGCTGTCTGTGTCACACCCACGCTCACCTCGGAGCGGGCCATCTCCATCTCTCTGGTGTCGTACTCCTTGCTGAGTGGGACGGGGACGTGATGAGAGGCATGGGCTCTGGAGCGGGCCAGACTTGGTCGGCTCTGCCCAGCTCTCCCTCCCTGCGGCTCCCCTGGCGCTGGGGCTATTTGTGCCATGGTAACTATGCCAGCACCAGCTCAGACACAGATTCTACCTCCTGTCTCCCAGCTCGGCAGCACGATGACTCAGCAGCTCCTGCTAGGGCTCCCAGGCCCATGCAGCGTCACACACACACCCTGGGTCTGGGAGGACCACACATCTCACATCAGACAAAATATAAGGTTCTACACTGCATCGCACCAATCGTTACCTGAGCACGATCTAAGCATATCGCAACCAAACATGATTGAATCATGACGGTTGGGTGAAAGAGGACGAATCCATCCAAATATCTGGTGTGTGCAAGTGACTCAACAGTCAACACTGAAATGTTCATTTTGATGCAAATGTGAGCTTTTGAAGGAGCAGGGACTTTGAATCGTTTCAGGATCGTTTTAGAGAGAGGAGGAGGACTGCATGAAACCTGATTATTTTTCAAACTGCCTCAACCACAACTTGTCCAAATTTTTGTTTGTTCCCACTTGGTCCTCGGACAACATCTCAGCAAAGCCTTTCCACTGCCAACACCACGCCTTCCAATCCTCTGCTTATGAACTTTAGTGGCCGATCGGTATTTGATCTCCCTCTTATGTTTTTATCCTTCCCTTGGCTGACTGTATTACAGTGATACTAGATACTAGCCCAAGATACACAGAAAATGGCAACCAACGAGAACTGCCTGACCTCCCTCCCTGAGACTGGGGGAGGGGGGGAGTTCTTGAAGGGGTGAAGCGGCACAGCGGCACAGCCCCTGTCAGGATGTCAGCTCTGTGAACTCACTGTGGCCAGGGGACTGCCAGAGAATTCAATATGCAGGGACAGAGGGAGCATAATCACAGCCCAGCACAGGCACACAACTCTGGGGGAAAAAAACCTACCGCTCTCTATGCTCCGCGCAACGTTGTGGTTGGCTGGACTCGCTTGTTTCTCTTCTTCTCGTCTCTCTCTCTCCTCTCTCTCTCATCTCTCTCTCTCTTCTCTCTCTTCTCTCTCCTCTCTCTCTCTCTCTCTCTCTCCTCTCTCTTCTCTCTCCTCTCTCTCCTTCCCTCTCTCTCTCTCTCTCTCTCTCTCTCTCCTCTCTCTCTCTCTCTCTCTCTCCTTTCTGTCTTCTCCTCATCTCTCTCTCTCCTCTCTCTCTCATCCTTCTCTCTCTCTCGTCTCCTTCTCTCTCTCAGTCTCTCTCTTTCTCTCTCTCTCTCTCTCTCTCTCTCTCTCTCTCTCTCTCTCTCTCTCTCCTCTCTCTCTCTCCTCTCTCTCTCTCTCTCTCTCTCTCTCTCTCTCCTCTCTCTCTCTCTCTCTCTCTCTTCTCTCTCTCTCTCCTCTCTCTTCTCTCTCCTCTCTCTCTCTCCTCTCTCTCCTCTCTCTCTCTCTCTCTCTTCTCTCTCTCTCTCCTCTCTCTCTACTCTCTACTCTCCTCTCTCTCTCTCATCTCTCTCTCTCTCTTCTCTCTCTCCTCCTCTCTCGATCTACTCCTATCTCTCTCTCGACTCTACTCTCTCTACTCTCTCATCTCTCTCTCTCGATCTACTCTCTCTCCATCTTACTCTCTCTCTCGACTACTCTCTCTCTCGTATCTACTCTCTCTCTCTCTCATCGAAATCTCTCTCTCTCTCGATCAGACTCTCTCTCTCATCTACTCTCTCTCTCTCTCGATCTACTCTCTCTCCTCTCGATCTACTCTCTCTCTTCTCGATCTACTCTCTCTCTCTCTCGATCACTCTCTCATCTACCTCTCATCTACTCTCTCAATCTACCTCATCGATACTCTCTCTCTCATCTTCTACTCCTATCTACTCTCTCTCTCTCGAATCTACTCTCTCGATCTACTCTTCTCTATCTCGATCTACTCTCTCGATCTACTCTCTCTCTCTCTCGATCTACTCATCTATCTACTCTCTCCTTCTCTCTCATCTACTCATTCTCTCTCATCATACTTACTCTCCTCTCTCTCGAATCTACTCTCTCTCTCTCTCGATCTACTCTCCTCCTATCCTCATCTACTCTCTCTCTCTCTACATACTCTCTCTCTCTCATCTCTCCTCTCATCTACTCTCAGTCTCCAAATATCAGGAGGACACATGTTAATCCCTCAACACTAAATACGGCATCAGATCTGCCTCTGCCATTCATGACCCGGTTTGTATATCAACACAGGCATTCTGCTCGCTGTCCTCGCAAAGATGACGATAGGTTTTGCCTTTTTGATATGCTGCAAAAGTAGGCTATCCTCCAAAACCAAAATAGATTGTGGTCGCATTCTCGTCTTTGTGTGAAAGGCAGACTGGCATGCATTAAAAAAATATATGTTTTTTTATTTTTTGAAGGCTAATGATTGAGCATGAAGTGCTGAGGTTCACTGGACAGATAATTGAGGTTATATGATGGATATTAGGTGCCTGGAAGACAGCATCCTGTATCAGGGATTGAGATCTGTGTCATGCTATGCATCCCTATATGCAGCTGCACTATGTTTTTCTCTACCTCAACTAGGGTTGCAGAATTCTATTAACTTTCTCCAAAAATTCCGGCCCAATCAGGAGGAATATGCACGACATCAGAATCCTCCCAACAAGGATTTTTTGGAAAACCTGGGAATTTTGGAAACATATACAGTAATTTAGCTACCTTAACCCAAACTATGCTGTCACCTTAACTGACCTACCCCCTCATGTCCTCCCATACCAGTCTGTGCCCTGTTCCTCGTTAATTGTGCTGCCCCCTATCCATCTGCCACCCTCCATTCCTCCTCAGTGCCCTCCCCTCCCTCTGTCCCCCTGCCCTCTCTTGCCCCTGGCCATACATGTGTGCCCCCTCGGTCCCTCCTGACCCCTCCCTGTCCACAACTTGCTCTCACAGAGCCCCTGATTATCTCTCGTGGCAGCCTCTGTTTTGTGTCTCTGATTAAAGGAGCAGCATGTGGTTCTGATGAGCAGGCCCTACAGGCGGTGTTGGGGTAATGCTAACATTTATGTCTGGAGCGGGCACAAAGGCTTTGGGAATACACCACTGGATATGTTATCAATGGGCAGACACACACTGCAAGATAACGATCAGCCCGGGCTTAGTATGTCGTAAACACGCTGCGCGGGAAAAGTTGGTGAATTGGAGAGAGATATATCCTCCCGCATCAAATCTTATCGGGTGGAATTATTACAGGAATAGATTTGGAAAACATGCATCTTATTTTAATGGAGTGCGGATGTGTTGCTGTAGAGTGCGTGGGCTCTGCTTGAATCAGACGGATCACAGCCGAAATCAAGCAGACGTCAATGGACATGCATGTCGATGTGCCTAAAGACACAATATATATAGAAGGTTTTAAAGACCCAGCCCCTCATTTGAAATGTTTCTATTTGGCTCCCACGTTGGTGCTCCCTGCTGTGCCCCTCTCCGTCTCCTCCTCTTCTCCTGCCGCGCTGTCTGCTCCCCTTGCTGTCAAGAAGGCTGTCTCTCTCTCTCGCTCTCTCTCGCTCTCTACAGCTCAGCAATAGGAGTGCATCAGTCTCCCCATTGCTTGCCACTCAACACCTTGTTGCCAGGACAACAGGGAAGGCATGAGACCCACTTTACTTGAGCATTTTAAAGTTGGTGTTGACTCTTTATTGAAAAACAGAAAGGTTTCTCTTTGAGTAAAATGCCATTATGATGGTGCTCTTAGATCACCCCCCCCCCCCCCCCCCCCCCCCCCCCCCCCTCTCTTTCCATCCTTTTATCCTGTCACAGCCAATTGGCTTGAAATCATTTATGTGACATACACAAAGGCATTACATAGACGTTGATGTCAAATGATGTGACCAATAAATGTATGTATCTTGTCTTTTCTAAATTGTACGCTATTTTTGAAGATCCATGTTTAGTGAACACCCTTATTTCCAATGTCATATGGTCGTCTAATCACAACACTTCTGTCCTCTTCCAGGTCTACGATGTTAGATGACGACATGTTTATTCTGGTCTTCATACTTCTGGTTTTACCCTCTTCCAGTGTGGAAGGTAAGATTTTGACACCTTTCCATTAAAAATAAAACACGTCTATTCTCCGAACAAAGAGATTTCGATACATTAGGTAGCCGCTTCAGATATTACACGCATTCGGTACCATCCCCTACATTCGCCAAGTACACGGTCGAATCCTGCGTAGTGAGTTTACATTTTTCTGTCAAGGCGTGCTTTGTCTCTCTCCCTCTCCCCCGCTGTCTCGCAGCATTTTTTAACAACTCAGTGACAGGCTCGCAGACATGGGCTCTGGGGAAACTGAGATTTCTCACTGTCACGGGTTGGCTGGCTGGCGGCTGGGTACATTATTCTGCATCGCCTACTGTAGTGTACAGCTAAATGATGACACACTCATTATAAGAAATGAGGGAGGTTGAACATAGCAAATATCCTGCACTAACATTACCACAATATGACCACAATATTCACATATTAATAAATCCTCTTAAGGATTCGTCCCTTTTTTTTCCACATTCCGCCATAAATGACCATACCCAAATCTAACTGCCTGTAGCAAGGATATGCATATTCTTGGTACCATTTGAAAGGAAACACTTTGAAGTTTGTGGAAATGTGAAAGTAATGTAGGAGAATGTAACACAATCGATCTGGTAAAAGATAATACAAAGAAAAAAAACAACCGTTCTTTTGTATTTTTTTGTACTATCATCTTTGAAATGCAAGAGAAAGACCATAATGTATTATACCAGCCCGGGTGCAATTTAGATTTTGGCCACTAGATGGCAGCAGTGCATGTGCAAAGTTTTAGACTAATCCAATGAACCATTGCATTTCTGTTCAAAATGTTGTATCGACTGCCCAAATTTGTTTATGAATAACTTTTCATGTTCAAACTTGTGCATTCTCCTCAAACAATAGCATGGTATTATTTCACTGTAACAGCTACTGTAAATTGGACAGCGTAGTTAGATTAACAAGAATTAAACATTTCTGCCAATATCAGATATGTCTATGTCCTGGGAAATGTTCTTGTTACTTACAACATCATGCTAATCACATTAGCCTACGTTAGCTCAAGCGTCCCGTTGAAGGGACCGATCCAGAAGAAGTTTTAACAATGCCGAATGTCTGCGTATTTTATGCCTTTGGTGTTTAAATATGTTTCTTTTCAGCTCTGTCCGTCAGTATGTGTTGTGATTTTGTTTGAGTTTGAAATGAATGGAGAATACTAAAAATGTCTGTCTGGTCTAATAACTGTGCAGATAAGGGCAACGCGAGCGACTATGAGTGTGTTTGCGACGGGCCGTCATGCGACAGCGGAGACCGTTGTATTGGCCAGCAGTGCTTCTCGGCCGTCTCCATCCAGAACGCCACGTTCTTCCGACGGAAGGGGTGCATTGTGGGGCGTGGCGAAGGGTCCATAAGCTGCGGAAGTCCCCCGTCCCATAACTTGACTGTGGAGTGCTGCCATGGCGACCTTTGTAACATGAATGTCACAGTGGCAGACCCAGAGAGAGGTGACGCATTGTTGTCTTTGAAATCATTACACTCATGCTTTTATCCCTCCCTCAATGTAGGCTAAGCAATACCAGCATGCTGAGTCATTCACATTACCACATCATATATCTGCCTACCTAGGCAGCACATCACCACTTTGCACAATGATTTAGTTAAAAACACATTTACATTTAGTTTTTCATTTGCGTGTAGGCCATTTGGGTACATTAGTGAAATGCTTCCATAAACAAAACTACCTAAAGAGTCGTTATATTTGTTTAAATGAATGAGAATGAAAAGGTTTCATGGATTTGTCTGGTCTCTCTTATTGAACAGATGGGGAAGTGGCGCCTGCCTTGCAAGACGATGAGTGTGTGTGTGAAGGACAGTCATGTGAGGGCAGGGAGCGCTGTACAGGCCAGCGGTGTTTCTCCTCTGTGAAGATCAGTGACGGGTATGTGGGTCACCAGAAGGGCTGCCTTCAGGATGACGACCAGGGGAGAGCCACCTGTGCCACCCCTCCCTCTCCCAGCCGCATAGTCAAGTGTTGCCAGGGGCACCTGTGTAACATGAACGTCACCGTGGAAGCACCAGCAAAAGGTAACACACTACCCTGTTTTCACTGAAATAATTTAAATCATTTTTCCTAATCTTGGCCTCACTGACGCTTCATCTCTCACTTATTGTAGTTTTTATACGTAAATATATATCACTTGCAACTTATTTTTTTTAAGAAGATAGGTATGCATATCATAGAGGTGATTCAAATTTATGAAGATGCACTACATGACCAAAAGTATGTGGACACCTGCTCGTCGAACATCTCATTCCAAAATCATGGGCATTAATATGGAGTTGTTTCCCCCCTTTGCTGCTATAACAGCCTCCACTATTCTGGGAAGGCTTTCCACTAGATGATGGAACATTGCTGTGGGGACTTGCTTCCATTCAGCCACAAGAGTATTAGTGAGGTCTAATACTGATATTGGGCGATTCAGCCTGGCTCGCAGTCGGCGTTCTAATTCACCCCAAAGGTGTTCGATGGGATTGAGGTCAGGGCTCTGTGCAAGCCAGTCAAGTTCTACCACACCGATCTCGACAAACCATTTCTGTATGGACCTCGCTTTGTGCACGGAGCATTGTCATGCTGAAACAGGAAAGGGCCGTCCCCAAACTGTTGCCACAAAGTCTAGAATGTTATTGTATGTTCTATGATTTCCCTTCACTGGAACTAAGGGGCCTGAACAATGAAAAACGGCCCCAGACCATTATTCCTCCTCCACCAAACTTTACAGTTGGCGCTATGCATTGGAGCAGGTAGCGTTCTCCTGGCACCAAATCCAGATTTGTCATCGGACTGCTAGATGGTGAAGCGTGATTCATCACTCCATAGAACGCGTTTCCACTGCTCCAGAGTCCAATGGCGGCGAGCTTTACACCACTCCAGTTGACACTTGGCATTGTGCCTGGTGATCTTTGGCTGCTCGGCCTTGGAAACACTTTTCAAGAAGCTCCCGACGAACAGTTCTTGTGCTGACGTTGCTTCCAGAGGCACTTTGGAACTCGGTTGTAAGCTTCAGCACTTGGCGGTCCTGTTCTGTGAGATTGTGTGGCCTACCACTCTGCGAATGAGCTGTTGTTGCTCCTAGACGTTTCCACAATAACAGCACTTCCAGTTGACCGGGGCAGCTCTAGCATCACCCTACTCCATGAGCAATAATGATATTTTCTGTTTCCTGTCCAGAGGAGAAAGTGAAGTCCGCCGGCGAGCACGAGTGCGTGTGCAAGGGGCAGTCGTGTGCCACCGAGCAGCGCTGCATGGGCCAGCACTGTTTCTCCAGTCTGACAGTCAGCGACGGAGCCCTGGTCTACCAGAAGGGCTGCTTCAAGGTGTACGAGCAGAGCAGGATGACCTGCAAGACGCCGCCCTCCCGCGACCAGATCGTGGAGTGCTGCCAGGGCCACCTGTGTAACATGAACATCACTGTTGAGCTGCCTGTTATAGGTAAGTCAATGCACTTGCTACTTGGCACCGTATTTGGGACACACAATGGTGCACATTCATTCATATGCATCTGTATTCTAATGGGAGGTCTGTGTGGTGCACATTTGCATTTAAACCAAGGTTATTAATTAACCACTTACAACCCTTGCATTGGCCTATATGGATAGGGCTACATTTCAATGTTTCTTACAGAAGAAATATGGAAAGCATATGTATAACCATGGTAGCAATCTAAAGGGAACAGTTTGTATATCATGGGGAAATTATTAGACTAAAGATGAGAACAAAACAGTTAATCTGACAAAAGACTGAATCCAAACATTAGTGTGGATTTTATGTGCATTTTACAGTTGCTGTACTTTTCGCCATGTTTGTTGATATCGAAATCTGAAAATACTCTGGATACGTTCAGTATCATGAAAAGGTTGAACAATCTGGTGTATGTGCATAAACATAAAACAAAAAAATTACAAGGATTTGAGTGAGAGGTCTAACTGGTGTCTCCAAGTGGCCACACACATCTCCAAAATGTGCATGTCCTACGTGATTTCATTGCACTTTTATTACTCAAAGAAGAGTCTTCAACGATAAGGTGCTATTTTGAGCTCGCCTAGCTGTGCCGTTGAGGAACTATAGCAAGCAGACTTGTAGTTATTTTCTTTGGAACACAGCCCTGCATCCCCGCCTTTACACAATTACTGTTGTTTACACATTCCAAAAAACAGTCCATTTATAAATCGCAATCTGGTCGGGTGGGCATGATTTGAAAACTTGTTCTATTGCCAACATGACTAGCTAACTTACAAAATATAATCTTAGTTTTCAAAAGGCAATTCAGAGAAGCAGATCGTCATTTTGGTGCGCATCACAGGAGGTTGGTGGCACCTTAATTGGGGAGGACGGGCTCGGGGGTACTGACTGGAGCGGAATCAGTGGAAGGGTATCAAATACATCAAACGCATGGTTTCCAGTTGTTTGATGCCATTCCATTTGCGCCGTTCCGGACATTATTATGAGCCGTCCTCCCCTCAACACCTTCCTGTGGTGCGAAATAGAATAGACTGCATTCAGATGCGTGTTCCCTGACAGATTTCTTCACAATACGTCAAACAGGCTACATTCTATTCAGAACCACCCAGGGTATGACGCCATGTCATCTTGTAACTGTACATCAAACATAGTGATTGTAAACGTTCACACGGTATATTACATGAGTTGTGCGATATGGAAATGTGAAGTGCACGTTTGGACTAACGGCTATTTGGCTTGCTTGTATGACATCAAAGTGGTAATTATTATAATCCTTAGCGTCTCATCTTTCAAAATACATCTAGTCCTCTTTATTTGCAGCATTTCCCTTACTCAGAAAACAAAACATTTGCAAAAGTTGGCCATTTAGCAGCAGGGATGGGGGCAACTTCTTGTCGCGAGTGGTGTTCAAGTTCAGAACTGCTGTCAATCGAAACCCATATGGCGCTGTGAAGCGAGACCTTGAGCTCTGACGTCATGTATAACATGTTACTTTACAGCCACTGCGTTCCAGTTTAGGTGCATGTCCGTGTCCATATCTGCTATTTTGAACCTGTATAAGGCCAACGCGAGTAAGAGATTTTAGGCGCGTTAACCCTCGCAAGACTGCTGGCCCAGACGACATCCTTAGCCGCGTCCTCAGAGCATGCGCAGACCAGCTGCCTGGAGTGTTTACGGACATATTCCATCTCTCCCTATCCCCGTCTGCTGTCCCCACTTGCTTCACGATGTACACCATTGTTCCTGTACACAAGAAAGCAAAGGTACAGTGGCTTGCGGAAGTATTCACCCCCTTGGCATTTTTCCTATTTTGTTGCCTTAATACCTGGAATTAAAATAGATTTTTGGGGGGGTTGTATCATTCGATTTACAACATGCCGACCACTTTGAAGATGCAAAATATTTATTATTGTGATACAAACAAGAATTAAGACCCCAAAAAAGAACTTGAGCGTGCATAACTATTCACCCCGCCAAAGTCAATACTTTGTAGAGCCACCTTTTGCAGCAATTACAGCTGCAAGTCTCTTGGGGTATGTCTCTTTTAGCTTGGCACATCTAGCCACTGGGATTTTTGCCCATTCCTCAAGGCAGAACTGTTCAAGCTCCTTCAAGTTGGATGGGTTCTGCTGGTGTACAGCAATCTTTAAGTCATACCACAGATTAACAATTGGATTGAGGTCTGGGCTTTGACTAGGAATTTCCAAGACATTTAAATGTTTCCCCTTAAACCACTCAAGTGTTGCTTTAGCAGTATGCTTGGGGTCATTGTCCCGCTGGAAGGTGAACCTCCGTCCCAGTCTCAACTCTATGGAAGGCTGAAACAGGTTTCCCTCAAGAATGTCCCTGTATTTAGCGCCATCCATCATTCCTTCAATTCTGACCAGTTTCCCAGTCCCTGCTGATGGAAAAACATCCCCATCAGCAGGGGATGGGGATGGTGCAGGGGATGGGGATGGTGTTCTCGGGGTGATGAGAGGTGTTGGGTTTGCGCCAGACAATGCGTTTTCCTTTATGGCCAAAAAGCTAAATTTTAGCCTCATCTGACCAGAGTACCTTCTTCCATATGTTTGGGGAGTCTCCCACATGCCTTTTTGGCAAACACCAAACGTGTTTGCGTATTTTATTATTTAGGCAATAACTTTTTTATGGCCACTCTTCCATAAAGCCCAGCTCTGTGGTGTGTACGGCTTAAGTCCTATGGACAGATTCTCCAATCTCCTCTGTGAAGCTTTGCAGCTCCTTCAGGTTTATCTTTGGTCTCTTTGTTGCCTCTCTGATTAATGCCCTCCTTGCCTGGTCCGTCAGTTTTGGTGGGCGGCACTCTCTTGGCAGGTTTGTTGTGGTGCCATATTCTTTCAATTTTTTTTATAATAGATTTAATGGTGCTCCGTAGGATGTTCAAAGTTTCGGATATTATTTCATAACCCAACCCTGATCTGTACTTCTCCACAACTTTGTCCCTGACCTGTTTGGAAAGCTCCTTGGTTTTCATATTGCCCCTTGCTTAGTGGTGTTGCAGACTCTGGGGCCTTTCAGAACAGGTGCATATACAGTTGAAGTCGGAAATTTACATACACTTAGGTTGGTGTCATTAAAACTCCTTTTTCAACCACTCCACAAATGTCTTGTTAACAAACTATAGTTTTGTCAAGTCGGTTAGGACATCTACTTTGTGCAGGGCACAAGTCATTTTTCCAACAATTGTTTACAGACAGATTACTTCACTTATAATTCACTGTATCACAATTCCAGTGGGTCAGACGTTTACATACACTAAGTTGACTTTGCCTTTGGTGACAAAGATTGTACTTTTTGGAGAAATGTCCTCTGGTCTGATGAAACAAAAATAGAACTCTTTAGCCATAATGACCATCGTTATGTTTGGAGGAAAAAGGGGGATGCTTGCAAGCCGAAGAACACCATCCCAACAGTGAAACACGGGGGTGGCAGCATCGTGGGTGTGCTTTGCTGCAGGAGGGACTGGTGCACTTCACAAAATAGATGGCATCATGAAATGAAAATGATGTGGATATATTGAAGCAACATCTCAAGTCAGGAAGTTAAAGCTTGGTTGCAAATGGGTCTTCCAAATGGACAATGACCCCAAGCATACTTCCAAAGTTGTGGCAAAATGGCCCAAGGACAACAAAGTCAAGTTATTGGAGTGGCCATCACAAAGCCCTGACCTCAATCCTATAGAAAATGTGTGGGCAGAACTGAAAAAGCATGTGCGAGCAAGGAGGCCTACAAACCTGACTCAGTTACACCAGCTCTGTCAATTCACCAAACTTATTGTGGGAAGCTTGTGGAATGCTACCTGAAACGTTTGACCCAAGTTAAACAATTTAAAGGCAATGCTACCAAATACTAACAGTGTATGTAAACTTCTGACCAACTGGGAATGTGATGAAATAAATAAAAGCTGAAATACAATAATTCTCTCTACTATTATTCTGAAATTTCACATTCTTAAAATAAAGTGGTGATCCTAACTGACCTAAAACAGGGAATTTTCACTAGGATTAAATGAAACTGAGGATTTGTGAAAAACTGAGTTTACATACACCTTAGCCAAATACATTTAAACTTCCGACTTCAACTGTATACTGAGATCATGTGACACTTAGATTGGACAAAGGTGGACTTTATTTAACTAATTATGTGACTCCTGAAGGTAATTGGTTTCACCAGATCTTATTTAGGGGCTTTTCTGTTTTTTTATTTCTTCAAATTTTTTGAAACTTGTTATTTTTTCCCCATTTCACTTCACCAATTTGGACTATTTTGTGTATGTCCATAACATGAAATCCAAATAAAAATACATTTTAAATTGCAGGTTATAATGAAAACTTTTGCAAGGCACTGAAACGGAACAAAATGACTATCGCCCCGTAGCACTCACTTCTGTCATCATGAAGTGATTTGAAAGGCTAGTTAAGGATCATATCACCTCTACCTTATCTGACACCCTAGACCCACATCAATTTGCTTACTGCCCCAATAGATCCACAGACGTTGCAATCGCCATTGCACTGCGTACTGCCCTATCCCATCTGGACGAGGAATACCAACTTCAGAATGCTGATCATTGACTATAGCTCATCCTTCAACACCATAGTACCCTCCAAGCTCATCATTAAGCTCGGGGCCCTGGGTCTGAACCCCGCCCTGTGCAACTAGGTCCTGGACTTCCTGACTGGCCGCTCCCCGGGTAGTGAAGCTGGGAAACAACATCTTTACTGATCTTCAACACTGGGGCCTCACAAGGGTGCGTGCTCAGCCCCCTCCTGTACGCTATGTTCACCCACGACTGCGTGGCCACGCACGCATCCAACTCAATCATCAAGTTTGCAGATGACACAACAAGTAGTAGGCCTGATTACCAACAATGACAGCCTACAGGGAGGAGGTGAGGGCCCTGGCGGAGTGGGGACAGGAAAATAACCTATCCCTCAACGTCAACAAAACAAAGGAGCTGATTGTGGGCTTCAGGAAACAGCAGAGGGAGCTAGGGCGTACAACAGGGTGAACAGGGCGCACAGGAGGGGGCTACTAAGCACGCACCCTTGTGAGGCCCCTATCCACATCAATGGGACCGCAGTAGAGAAGGTGGAAAGCTTCAAGTACCTCTGCGTACACATCACTGACAATCTCAAACGGTCAACCCACACAGACAGTGTGGTGAAGAAGGCTCAACAGCACCTCTTCAACCTCAGGAGGCTGAAGAAATGCGGCTTGGCCCTTAAGACCCCCAGAAAAGTTTACAGATGCACAATTGAGAGCATCCTGTCGGGCTGTATCACTGTCTGGTACGGCAACTGCACCACCCGCAACCGCAGGGCTCTCCAGAGGGTGGTGCGGTCTGCCCAACGCATCACCGGGGGCACACAGCCTGCCCTCCAGGACACCTACAGCACCCAATGTCACAGGCCAAAATATTTTCAAGGACATCAACCACCCGAGCCACGGGCTGATCACCCCCTATCATCCAGAAGGTGAGGTCAGTACAGGTGCATCAAAGCCTGGACCGAGAGACTGAAAAACAGCTTACATCTCAAGGCCATCAGACTGTTAAATAGCCATCACTAGCCGGCTACCACCCAGCTAGTGATCCCTGCACCTCAGAGGCTGCTGCACTATGTAAATAGACATTGAATCACTGGCCACTTTAATAATGTTTACATACTGCTTTACTCATCTCATATGTATATAGTGTATTCTATTCTACTGTATTTTAGTCAATGCCACTCCGACATTGCACGTCTTAATATTTACGTATTTGTAAATTCCATTTTTATACTTTTAGATTTGTGTGAATTGTTAGATTCTACTACACTGTTGGAGCTAGGAACACAAGCATTTCGCTACACCCACAATAACATCTGCTAAATATGTGTGTGACCAATAACATTTGATTATAATTACTGCCAAGAAAACAACACTTTTGGGCCATATACTCTTAGTGATCTGCTGTCTGTGATCGGTTGACTGACGTGAAGAGGCAGGTGCTCTATTGATTGTGTCCACTTGGCCATTCTCCAGCGAGGACGCGATGCTGCGGCGCATGAAATTGTCTGCCATAGTCGTTTGCTGCATGGTCCTCTATTGGTCTGCTTTTCAGGCCTGTGTGACAGTTCCACCCCGAGCACCTCCACAGCAGAGGAGGGGACAGTCTGAAAAAAGAGACAAACGTTAGAATTGTGTTTAGTCACGGTCTACTTCCTCCTATGTCCTCTCTGAGATTGTTTGCTCGGCCTGACACAGACCTGTAAGGCAGTGTAAAGCGGAGCCCCCTGGGAAAGGAGATGACACTGTGCCTGCGTCCCAATTGGCACCCTATACCCTACATTGTGCACTACTTTTGACCAGGGAATAGGGGGTCATATGGGACAAGGCCTGAATGAAATGTATAGCTCTGTTCTCTAAAACTCACTCTCCTCTCCTATCCACAGTAAAACCAGTAGGCTAGGTATGTATAAAAATGAATTATTTCCTAAATATCAATATTTCTTTGAGGTTAGTCCCTGCTTTTGTTAAACACACCTGTTAAACACACAATAAGATCTTAGCATCTACCAAAAACTACATTTCTGCGTTAACAAGAACAGTAGAAAACATTGACACTATGTGCCATCATTTTGGTCTAAAATCTGTTTTCTATACTGTCTATTCTGAGCTAGTTGAGCTTCATTGAATTCCACTCCCCAAGAGTGCTATGCAAAGGAGAAAGAGTTCAGTATGCATGGGAGAAAAGAGGGAGCATTGTCTGTGCTGAGGGCTAGGCAGTCTTTTCCCCCTGGAGTGTGTGGAGTGTGTGTGGTAGTCAGATCTCCAGGCATGGTGGTGGTGCAGCCTTTTGATGTGTGGCCTATCCCACCCGTGGATATATGCTGCAGTGTGCTCTTACCTTGGCCTCCCTCTCAACCCTGGAGCCAGGTTCCTCAGTCTGTTTGGTCCAGGCAGAGCAGGCAGGCGGACGGGGGAGGAGGGAGAGAACGTGTTCTTTAACATGCCTAATTATCATCGCCTCTCCTTGAATGATGCCTCCCAAAGCTTAGGGCTTTAGTAAACGCTGTGTTTTGATCCCCCGGGGCAGCTGGGCACCTGGCTAAGCTGAACGGAGGAGGAACTTGGTTTTACTGCAGATTTTAAATTCGTTGTCCAAACACGGTACTGGATTGAATGTAGTTCGTGTTTAAAGGCGATTATGTTGCTGGAGATTTTTTTGTCTTCATCTGGTTCTGGCATGATGTGATATATACTTCATAATAAACTAGGTGGTTTGAGCCCTGAATGCTGATTGGCTGACAGCTGTGGTATATCACACCGTATACCACGGGTATGACAAAACATGTATTTTTACTGCCTTAATTATATTGGTAACCAGTTTATAATAGCAATAAGGCACCTCGGGGGTTTGTGGTATATGGCAAATATACCACGGCTAAGGGCTGGTATTCAGGCACTCCGCGTTGTTGTCGTGCTCAAGAACAGCCCTTAGCCGTTGTATATTGGCCATATACCAAACCCCCTCGTGCCTTATTGCATAATTGTCCCTGACTTGGACAATAGTGCAGGGACAAAAAACCACCCTCTTCCTTGTCTGTTTCCCGTATATTTAGGCAGATCATATCTTTTTGAATGCGTTTTTATATATTGTATGACATCACATTTTATTTATGTTTCTACATACAATATGTACCAGGATGTTCAAATAAACCTAAACCTCTTTCTCATCCTCGTAGCAAGCAACCTGCCCAACTACAGCTTGACTACACTGGCCATCGTCATCGTGGCTCCGGTCATCGTGCTCGTCGTCCTCTCTGGCATCGCCATCCTGGTGTTCAGACGCATCCACCAGAACCAGATGGAGAGGCTGACGGCCCGGGAAGCTGAGTACGGCACCATAGACGGCCTCATCGCCTCCAACGTGGGGGAGAGTACACTGGCGGTGAGTAAGACATGGTCATACTTAGGGTTGCAAAATTCCCAGGTTTTCCGGAAATCCTGGTTGGATGATTACCTGCTTATTCCCTCCTGTTTCCGGGCTTCTTCTAACCAGGGAATTTTGGGACATTGCAACCCTACACTAAGAGCACGCCAGGCCTGGGCTCGTCGGGGAGCTGTGGATAGTATGGTTCCAATCCACGCAGTCCAGCACTGAACACCATTTATACACTCTCAAACTATGTCATAATGTTGAGCCCGAAGACCATTAGTATGTGAATGTGTGCTAGGTAGTCATGCACTCTGTTCCACTTTGTTCATGTAGTCGGCCTATATCAACCCTGTCAGGATTACATTCCTGTCCTGGGAATTGGGAATGAAAGAATTTGTTCCACCACTGTGATGGAAACATATGCGCATTGTTTTACCAGAGCATATTGAGCACATGTGTTTCACAGATACACATGATTTCAACAAAATGGCCTGTTTTGTTTGCAAGTTTGTTGGCTACTCTAGTGAAATAATGCTTTGAGCTTGCAACTCTAATCAGCATTTGTTTGATAAAACTTCAGCAATCTACCCACCTCAAGACCCAGACCAATCCCATCTATTTTTTTTATTAAAAACTTTAAGGAAAACCATAAACAGGCCGAATGTTTCCATTGGGGTGACCAGTCTCACTGATAACACTGATGGGCTGAGGTGTGCTAGAGGAAGTGCCGATGTTGGATCTATTTCTAGATATTTTCCAGAGCCCATCAGAGCACTTGGCAGTGTAAACTCCAAATATGCTGCCGCATAATGTTTTGTTTCAGTATAAGTAAAAAGTGCTTGGCAGCAACCCGGATAAGAGTTATTATAAACTGTGGTGACAGTAAAAAAGAAAAACACATTTCCCTAAAACACATGCGGGTCTCCCCCAGTAGCCCTGGATGCCTAGGAATGTGGTTATTGTGGTAATGCTGTGGCTGAATTCCCCCCTTCAACAGAACAGCCCAGATCTGCATTACCACTAAACAGGGACTTTAACTAACGACAAAAGGAGTTGTCATTGGTTTTACGGCTTCTATTTAGTATTTTTCTCCTTTCCCAAATTGTACACAGCATGTGTTTTATGCATGTGGCATCTATCTTTTTAGTTTTTCCATTTTAGTCCTCTGCTTGTTAGTTTGTTTTTCTCAGGCGTGTTTGATGGAGTTGCGGGACACTACCCCCTTGTGTCAGCCATGATGCCCTGCAGATGCCTGGAGAGGAGTTAAAAATAAAAGGCTTAGCAGCATTGCGTCTGTTTGGAGTCTGGGGCTGGGATTAGATCAAATCTCTCAGCCCCCTCAGTTCACTAATCACCAGGGACTGCTGTTGTTTACCCAGGGGGCCCTCTGCTGCTCCAGGGTGGCCAGACTGACTGACTGACTGACTAACTCTTCAGAATGGCCAGACTGACTCATAGATAGACATGCGCACAGACAGACAGCTAGATAGCCAGCATTTGGAGTCTGAGCACTAATCATCAACCATTTCACTCAGCCTCCCCAACGTGGCCCACATCAGAAGGAGGGATGCCAGCTGTATTAACTGAATCCCAGATGCTCTGCTGTGTTGAGGGCTGGGCCACCTTCATCTAGAGAGAGTACAGGCTGATCATATTCCTCTGGTTGCAGTTCATTTATTTTGTCTGTCCTTCTTCTCTCTCGTAGGATTTGCTGGACCACTCGTGTACGTCGGGAAGCGGCTCCGGACTCCCCTTCCTCGTTCAGAGAACTGTCGCCCGACAAATCACGCTCAACGAGTGTGTGGGTCAGTATCCAATCAGAGCCTGTTCTCTTTGTTCAGTGGCTAAGGTGTACGTTTAGCCTCAGTGCAGGTTTTGGAGTAAATGTATTAAAAAAATAATAATAAAAAAAAAAAAAAAAAAAAAAGGGTAGAACTGTTGGAACAGAGATGTGTGTTGCAAAACAGAGCCACTGCTGTTCTCTGACCCTGAGAGATTTCTTAGAAGAGTTTTTCCCCCCAGTAGTATCTCTTAATATTTCTCTTAGTTTTCCTAGAGTTCGGTCTGAAACATGGCCAGATGGCCAATGTAACACTCAACTCCCTAAACCAACATTGCACACATTTGATTTGTGGGTCTAGTCGAGTATAAACTGCCAACAAAAATATTTTTAACAAACATGTTTCATTTCATGTCAAATGGGGCTATACTCGTAACTACCAAAATTAAGGAAACACCTACATATTGTCTTAATATTTTTATTTATTTAACCTTTAACCCTATTTAACCGGCCTAGGAACAGTGTGTTAACTGCCTTGTTCAGGGGCAGACCTTGTCAGCTCGGGGATTCGATCTAGCAACCTTTCGGTTACTGGCCCACTAGGCTACCTTCTGCCCCAAAATAGGGCATTGGTCCACCACAAGCCACCAGAACAGCTTCAATGTGACTTGGCATAGATTCTACAAGTGTCTGGAACTCTATTGGAGGGATGCGACACCATTCTTCCACTAGAAATTCAGTAATTTGGTGTTTTGTTGATTGTGGTGGAAAACGCTATCTCAGGTGCCGCTCCAGAATCTCCCATCAGCGTTCAATTGGGTTGAGATCGGGTGACTTAGACACACATACTTTAAACCTCAATCCAGGCTGCATCACATCCAGCCGTGATTGGGAGTCCCATAGGGCGGTGCACAATTGTCCCAGCGTCGTACGGGTTTGGCCGGGGTAGGCCGTCCCATTGTAAATAAGAATTTGTTCTTAACTGACCATGCCTAGTTAAATAAAGGTTTAGATAAAAAAATATTTAAAAAATGCTCTTTTGAGACCCCTCTTTCAACGTCACTGAGTTCTCTTCTAGTTGGGGTAGCCAAAATAATGGGCAACTGGGCGTTTTTATTATACATGACCTTAAGCATGATGGGATTAATGATGGGTTAATTGCTTAATTAACTCAGGAACCACCACTGTGTGGAAGCACTAATTTACTGAAGTGTTTCCTTTATTTGGGCAGTTACGGTACCTGTTGTGTGATTTATGTAGTTTATGCAGAAGGTCAAGGTTGAGTAGCATGACAAATTAAATTGTACTATGTGTTCCATTAACTATTGGTCTAGAATTTTGTGTAACACTGCCTTAAAAAATTAATTTAAATCAGTGAAACTCTCTAAATACATTAAATTTTTTTACAAAGAATTCATCATTTTTACATGATAGACTGAGATAATCTGACATTTGCGTTGGAGATGAACATTGGGTTTATTCCTCTCAGAGAGGCTTTATATTTTCCCACTGTATTTGATGAATCGCATTTTCAGTAATTCATTAAAAATGGCTGTATGACATGGCTCCCTATATAGTACACTACTTTTAACCAGGGCCCATACGACTCTGGTCAAAAGTAGTGCACAATATTAAGAATATGGTGAAATTTCAGACGTACACAATGTCTGCTTTGCTCTAATCTTTTTTTTCCTATTTTCTTCGCATTATTATAGGTAAGGGGCGCTATGGTGAGGTGTGGCGGGGCCAGTGGCAAGGGGAGAGTGTGGCTGTGAAAATATTCTCCTCCAGAGATGAGAAGTCCTGGTTCAGAGAGACTGAGATCTACAACACAGTGCTGCTGAGGCACCAAAACATCCTGGGTGCGTACCTCCAGCCATGTTCTGGACAGGAGCTGTTCTCCATGGGACAAATCGAAAACTTCCACTTTTCACCTGGTCATGCATTGATGTCATTGGGAGACTAAGGGAAAATATGACTTAGGAGCGAATTCTTTCTGTCCGGCAGTGTTTTAGTGACAAAATGTCTGTGTCATATTGATTTTTAAGACCTTCCCTTGAGTTCTAACAGCTCTGTCTCTGTGTCTGTCTCTTTGACTGCAGGCTTCATCGCTTCCGACATGACTTCCCGAAACTCGAGCACCCAGCTGTGGCTGATCACCCACTTCCACGAGATGGGCTCCCTGTACGACTACCTGCAGCTGAGCACCCTGGACACAGCCAGCTGTCTGCGCATGGCCTTGTCCATCGCCAGCGGCCTGGCACACCTCCACGTGGAGATCTTCGGCACCCAGGGAAAGCCGGCCATCGCCCACCGAGACCTTAAGAGCAAAAACATACTTGTCAACAAGAACGGCCAGTGCTGCATCGCCGACCTGGGTAAGAGCACAGTGTTCCGGATAGGAAGCATAAGTATTATGAGGTTTCATTCAACATGTGTTGTTTACATGACCGTTTTCTGTTATCGTGTCCATATTATGTATTGTGATTATTTTTTTTAATAGCAGGGCATGTTGTCCACATCGTCTGTGGGTGGAGAGGATGTCCGGTTCTGTTTGTTGTTGGAAAGATTTGCTAGTACAGTAGGCTGTGCCACCGAACACTCCAACCCTGTTCCCTCCATGTCTGTTGATCGTTAGATGAAGAGCAGCAGAGCCGGTGGCTCTTTAAATCGTAACCAAAAATGCATTAAGGGATACTTTGTGCACCATGTCGCATACTCCCAATGTTCTCTGTGCTAATGATAAGTGTGAGCTATTTCAGGTGGCACACGCAATCTACTGCTACTAATTGAGACTACTACTGCGGTCACGGCCGTCACTGCTGTTAGGTTGTTTATGGAATGTTATGTTGTTTTTGCTCACGATCAAGATGATTTTTTGTTATTTGATGTTGGATGAATAGGGTTGTTTTTGACAACAGTCCTAAACTATCAGCTTGTTTTACCATTGCTATTTTCAAATCCACCAGAGGGCAGTGTTCTCATCTTTGGATATATTCATTTGCGTTATTTACTTAGATATAACATATTTGTTTATCCTCTTTAAATTATTTTGCTATGTGTTTTTTTGTATTTGAATTATTTCGGACATTTTTGATATAGATAGAATATCCTAACAGAAGCCTGTTTTTCTGTCCCAGGTCTCGCTGTGATGCATTTCCAAGACACAAACGAGTTAGACGTGGGAAACAACCCTAAAGTAGGCACGAAGCGCTACATGGCCCCAGAGGTCCTGGACGACTCCATCCAGATGGACTGCTTTGAGTCCTTCAAGAGAGTGGACATCTGGGCCTTTGGCCTGGTCCTGTGGGAGATCGCCAGGAGGACGGTCAGCAATGGTCTGTACAATACATGGTCCATGGTTTCTTCTGTTCTCTCTCTCACTCCTCACTCCATCCAATCAACGTTGATTTGTCATATGCACAGAATACAGCCTTGTGTACACAGTGCAATTAAATAATTAATTGCAAGCTTTCCTCTCGAGCAGTGCAGCAACTATACAAAGTATCCATAAAAAAAATGTAGGATAAAAAAAGAAACCTCTAGAATGTCATGCATTTAGGACAATATGACAAAGCATGGTAAACATCTTTCCTATAGTAGTTGCATCATACAGAGTTGCTTTAGGTATATGCCTGTCTGTCTGTCTGTCTATGCATGCTTTTCTTGGAATATTCTCTGATGTCCCTGTCAGGGTGTAGTAAAATCCTATAAAAATATGTCCAACATAATTTAGTGTCCAGCTGGCTTTTTAACGATTGATTTCACCACTTCAGAGGAAGTGTTATTTTCGCAGAAAGTCTTCAGCAATCGGATAGCATAACTGCCATATATCACTTTGCTAAGCACAAAGTTACATCGACCGTTGGCAGAACAAGCCAATAATTCAAATCCATACTTGGGCTGAGACGTAGTCAGTCACTCATTTCATCAATGAGGCAATGTGACTTTAGAGGAGTGACAGACACAACTCTCTCCATGCGTTTGTGGTCCAGTCTGGTGCTAGAGGGAGCTGGCGTCTTATCTGAAATGGATCCTGCTTTCTCCACTCCCATTTAAATGGCTTCGTGGTTATTTATAGTTGAACCTGGCTGACAGCCACACACAGGGTATTGGTTAATGCAGGACACCGCAATCTTATTTTCCCCATGACTTTCCACCTGGTACACAGTAGCAATTGAGAGCAACTATCAAAACAAATCCCCTTTGTTAGGAAATTAGCAATTTCCTGTGCTATCTCACGTATTGTGTTTGACACTTTTTACGTCACTTTAATTACTTTAAATTGCCATGCTGCTGATTGTGTGATCTTACGGACATCTGTGTTGTGTATTTACCCCCATACTCTGTGTAGGCATTGTAGAGGACTACAAACCTCCCTTCCATGACGTGGTGCCCAGTGACCCCAGCTTTGAAGACATGAAGAAGGTTGTGTGTGTGGACCAGCAGAGACCCAACATCCCCAACAGATGGTTCTCAGACCCAGTGAGTACACCGAGACCAGACGAGGCGATCTGAGTTAAATGTTTACTGGTAGAGAGGGAACTAGCTAATATGTTGTCATGGAGAATAGGAGCTGCTCCAAATGTGTCAATTTAGAAGCCGTGCAGAATTCAGCACTGCCTGCTAGGTTGTCCTGCTTCATCAGACGTTCAGTTCACTTGTGAGTCTTCGAAAACAGCCTGTCAGCCGCCCACCTCATTTCCCAGGACCATTGAATACATAATACGGTCTGATGGGCAATTAAAATCTTTTGTGCTTAGAATTCTAGCGTTTAAGAATAATTGCGTTACCCTTTGCAGAACTATAGACTTTCGCAGTTGAGGCTTAAAAATAGTATTTTGTCCAATGTCATTTTTTGTTGTGCAAATTACTGTACTTACATATTCAGGACATTTTTAAATGGGGAAAAGACTCAAAACAAGTGGAGTGGGACTCTTAACAGATTTGCTCAGTTTTTCTTCTTCTTTTCCAGACTTTAACGTCCATCTCGAAACTTATGAAGGAGTGCTGGTATCAGAATCCCTCTGCCAGATTAACGGCGCTACGCATCAAAAAGACTCTGACAAAAATCGACAACTCTCTGGACAAAATGAAAGCGGACTGTTGAGCTTCTTCCTCGTTGATGCAGAGGGAGAGAAGACCTAATGGCCTTTAAAAGATGTCAGGCAGTTTGGTTTCCTGGACAACACACAGGAGAAAAGAGACTGGTTGGGCTCAGTGCTCTTGAAGTGGCACATTGTATTTATTTGCAACACTCTTGGTGGGACACATTTTGCCATCCAAAGATGGCTTACAGGGCATTTAAAACACTGCCAATAGTCTTGGAAATTAGGTGACTATCACTTGAAAGACATAGGAATATTGAACTAACGTTCTTCAAAGAAGAGACTGTTACCTGGGCATTTGAGTACCGTTTATCGCTTTAGAGCTACCCATTTTTATTTTTGACACGACTTAAGTTTGAGAAACATATGAACGTATTTCATTCAGCAATATTGGCTGTGCTTTATCGCTGTTATTGCACTAGCAATGTTTGCATTCCTGACATGCAATGTTGCGAATGTATTTGGGGGAAAAACGCAACTTGCCAAAAACATTTTTTTTTATTTTAATTTAAATTTTATTTTTAATAAATAGTCCACACAAACTCCATATCTTAACAGTAATCAGAATTAGGAAAATGTTTTTGATTCTTACTTGGACTGCATCTCTTGCACCGCTGTTTTACGAAATTGTTAGACCAATTCTCTTGGTATTTCGTCCAAGCTGTAACTTATTTAGCTAACGCACTGTGTTGTAGAATTGTGCTGCGGACAGCTGTAGGCACTCTCTTTTATTCGTCCTTCGGAGGTGTTGTCTTAACGTATCCTGTCGTAGAAGCTTTGTATATCACCATACATTTTACATTATGTACCTGTTCTTTGTTTGGTTGTTTCATCAGCTTTATTGAGACAAATGCTAAAAGAGCAAATAAAATATTTACTAGATGACACTGAACTCAATTCATACAGGAGCACTAATATTGTCTTACGGCGTGCATTGTCTAAGTAATTGAAGTCGAACTTCAGGCTTTTTCATTTCTTTAATATTTTATATCAAGGAGTGATTTCTATTAATTAAATAGAAAACCCATATAGCTGCTATCTGTCTCATATGTCATAGTCACAACATCAAATGAACCATTTTACTCTCATAATTAAAACATATCATTGGAATGATTGCCACAATATTTGTCCACCATCTACTAAAACCTGAGCATTTGTACATGTCATGATAGGGTTGCAAAAATCTGGTAACCTTCCCGAATCCCAAAATGTAGGTGGGAATAAACAGTACGTCTGGAAATACTCCCAACCAGGATTACTGGAAAACCTGGGAAGTTTGAGAACGTTAACACAGTTTTGCAACTCTATGTCAGGATAAGCAATATGCTGGTGGTGAGTACTAGTAGTGGTTGTTATGCAAACCACTAAGAGCATATTTTCATTTCAACAGCTCTGAATATTTTCCTTTGTCCCCCCCCCCCCGGACTAGACAGTTCCATTGCCTTTGCATAGTGCCGTTTCACTGACATGCCTCTGAGACGCAAGCTGTTCAGTGCACAAAGGACATTTTCTTGTGTCCAGCCTTTGAACTACTAAACAAATAATGAAATGCAGCAAAGTATGTAGGGCATGTTAATCCATTTCCATATTGAACACCTCTCAATCTCGACTGGAAAATACCAATTCATTTTCATTTGGGAAATGTCACAGGGTTTGCTAGGTCCTAATGACTATAAATTGAACTGCTTGAATTGTGGAGCACTTGCCAGAAGAGAAACAAAAGGCTGGTCTAGAATGGTAAATGGTACCAACTGCGGTGGTTCATACTCCGGAATCAACATGGGACCGGTAAAGGGCAAAGCAATGGCTATGTCAGTTGTCTGCCAGGACTTACTGTGCCCCCCCCCCCCCTCACAAAATATGTTGTTGCATATTTTACATACATCCTGAGAATGGCACCTTTTCAGTACGTTTGACCAAGGCCAATAGGGATCTGGTCAGAGGTAGTGCACTATATAGGAAACAGTGCTGTTTTGGGAGTCATTCATGGTCCATATTAACTGGTCATTTTAGCCATCTCCTGACCAGATTTAGTTTTTAGCAAGGTCTCATTTTTCTGCTTTGTGTATCAGGCCGGTTGATTACTCACTGTGCTTCCCATTTAACGTTGCATCTTAGCAGGCCTACAAATTATAGCAAATGGCAGAATGATTTTAAACTGTAATACCCACTACAGTACTGCAAGACGACAGTAATGCATATTATTTGTGTACTTGTTTCCCCTCAGCTTTTAGGTGATGGTAGCTTTTAAATTAAAACATTGAAGCAAAGTGTTGCCTGTGGTGATAATGATCCTTCAACAGATGGCCTTGAATTCATTCTGCACGTTTATTCCAAGAATGCATTCGTCCAACTCCGTCACTAAGCTGGCAAACCGTTTTCTTTGAGAAACAGTTTCTTTTTCAGCTTCAAACTGACACCACGGAAAACACACACACTACCTGCCTCTTTCTTTCTCCCACTCTATTGCTGTCTCTCTCACACTCTCGCTTCCCCTTGAGCGGTGCCATTTATCCAGGGGCAGGACGTAGGTAGCCTTGACCTTGAAGAATAGAGAGGAACTGAGCATTAAAGCGAAAATAACCTCTACATTCGGAGTGGGTTTGTTAATGGGTTTGAAATACAGGTAACTGCCCAAAATAATAGGGAAACTTGAGTAAATGAGGGAAAGTATAATGAAAGCAGATGCTTCAACACTGGTTCCTGAGTTAATTAAGCAATTAACTCATGTTTAGGGTCACGGATATACATTCTGGGCTGGACAATATTTTGGCTACCATGGCTATGCCTAGGATGACATTTCCCCCATCCACAGGGCACGAGTGGTCACTGAATGGTTTGATTAGCAGGGCAACGATGTAAAGCGTATGCCATGGCCGTCTCTGTCACCAAAGGCAGCGTTTTCCATCAACAAACCCAAATGATTTAATTTCTCGTGGAAGAATGGTGTTGTATCCCTCCAATAGAGTTCCAGACACTTGTAGAATCTATGCCAAGGTGCATTGAAGCTGTTCTGGCTCGTGGTGGCCCAACGCCTGATTAAGACACTTTATGTTGGTGTTTATTTTGTCAGTTTCCTGTAGGTTACTATGGAAATGCACTAACAATGTGGTCACCTATGATTTGAAGGTGTGTAGTGATTTTCATGCAGGTAGCTGTATGGGAGGCCATCAGTCAGATTCACTTTGCATTTACAGTCAATAGAAAGGGAAGGGAACACTGCCGCAACCTCGCTTTTCAACCAAGGTGCATGAATTGACGAGCAAACTGAAGTGAAGAGAAATTAATCTATTCTTTGAGGACAGTGGATGTTTATTTATTTATTAAAACCGATGAAGGCTATAAGGATGCATTGGTCAATAAAGAAGCACTTTTTTTATCAAGTTCCACTGTCCTGAAAGAATTCAGTCAACAACAGTACTCTTGAGTGGTTGTTGCACTGGGTCTGTGTATGGAATACCCTTAACCTTGTTCTGTTGCCCAGTTGGCTGACCTCTGCATTCTGGAAGTTACAACCCGTAGATCTACATTAGGGACCTAATATGGGCAGTCCCAGACTGCGTCAGAAGCAGGGGGCTCATTTTTCTAAACCGTTTTCCTAAATTCGATACATTGGTGTCATAACGGGCATGGTGCTGCCGAGCAGCTTAGAGTTTTTCCTAACCATGTGACCTGACCAGGAGGTATGCCGGTGCCTGAGGTACTGTAGAACAGAGAACGAGGGTGCTAGTGTAGTGCATCTAGGGTGCTAGTGTTGTCTGGCTAACATGCCAAACTCCTTAGCCATTAGGCCTGGCTTTTGTACCATGTGGTTTGGCACGACGAGTGTAAAGGCAGAGGCTGAAGTAAATCACTTGTGATTTCATTCAGGGGCTCAGTCAGACACCTTGGTGTAATGGCTTTGTACACTGACAGCTGCAAGGTTATGTTCAGCTCAGGTGAAGCCCTATACATTTGTAACAGTAGAGACAGTATTTTATAGGTATAGCCCCTATTTGCAGATAGCATTCTCCATGGGTTTTTATAAATTTATTAAAACAATTGTGTTGTGTTGGTATACCTGGTGAATTACAAATGTATCAGGTTTGTCTGTCCATTTAGTTTTAGATAGACAATTAGTTGGTATATACAGCACTTTGCATCAAGCTACCCTTTATAAACGGTATTCCAGGGCGCGTTCTCGGAGCGTGCACAGACCAGCTGGAAGGTACCTTCACTGTCATTTCAACCTCTCCTTTCCCCAGTCTGTAATCCCCACATGACTCAAGCTGACCACCATCATTCCTTTTACCAAGAACTCTTGTTACCTGCCACAATGACTACCGCCCTGTAGCACTAAGATCTTTAATCGTGAAGTGCTCTGACTGGCTGGCCATGGCACACGTCACCTCCATCCCAGGCACCCGAACATTTGGTTTATCACCATAGTGCCCCCGAAGCTCTGTACACCTCCCTCTGCAACTGGATCCTGGACTTCCTGATGAGCTGACCCAAGGTGGTGAGAGTAGGCAACAACACCTCTGCCAGGCTGACCCTCAACACGAGGGTCCTCCAGGGCTATGTGCTTACACCCCTCCTGTACTCCCTGTTTACCCACGACTGTGTGGCCATGCACAACTCCATCTCCATCAAGTTTGCTGACAACACGACAGTGTTAGACCTGTTCACCAATGGCAATGAGATAGCCAACAGGGAGATGGTCAGACGGCAACCTCTCGCTCAACGTCAGCAAGACCAAGGAGCTGATCGTGGACTCCTGGAAACGGGGGTGCACACCTCCATCCACATCAATGGGGATGTAGTGGAGATGGTCAAGAGCTTCAAGTTCCTCAGTGTCCACATCACTGAATACTTAAAATGGTCCTCTCACACCAGAACAGTCTTGAAGAAAGCACGGCAACACACCTTCTCCCTCAGGAGGCTGAAACAATTTGGCATTGATCCTCAGGAGCAACTGCACCATTGAGAGCATCCTGGCCAGATGTCCGAGCGCACTACTGGGGGCAAGCTCCCAGCCATCCAGGATGTAAATGCCAGGCGGTGTATGAAAAAGGCCCGAAAAATTCCAAAAGACTCCAGCCACCTGAGATATGGACTGTTCTCCATGTTCCCGTCCAGCAGGCGGTACCAGTGCATCAAGGCTCAGACTAACAGACTCCTAAACAGCTTCTATCCCCTGGCCATAAGCCTGTTAAATGGCTACCCACTGGGCACAAACTGGTTGAATCAACGAAAATTTCAACCACAGGATTAGGTCCTCAATGTAACCAATTTTCAACATAGACAAATATGTTGAATTTGTACCTTTTTTGAAACGATGTCAGATCTTCAACGTTATATCCACTATCAGAAAAAAACAATAGTCTGGGCTGCACCTCCTACTGGACAGTTGATCTACCTATAGTTATTCATTTGGTCTCCCATCCAGCCCTGCTTATCTTCGATATTTGTCACACACTACTACCAATGTGCTATCATGAGAATGATTCTCGATCTTTTAATAACTAAATATATTTACTGTTGCTATCGAAATGTAACCATACTTTTTACAAGTCATATATCATCAGTGAGTCTATTTAGGCCTCTAAAGTATAGCATTTGCAAAGTCATCACCAGCTATTGTTTCAATTCAACCCAGGGTTCAACTAAAAATAGGCAATACACATAGGCCTAGGGTTTCAAGCTTTGGTTGTCTTCAAGTTAATCATTAATGTTGGATTCACGTCTCCATCTCAACCAATAATTGAATTTAAAGAATAGGACTTTATTTAAAGTGCTTTTAAAGTTGATATTTTTTTTGTTGATTTTTGGTTGAGATTTAGACGTGAATCTAACATACAGTTGAAGTCGGAAGTTTACATTTAAACTCAGTTTTTCACAATTCCTGGTGTAACTGAGTTTTGTAGGCCTCCTTGCTCGAACATGCTTTTTCAGTTCTGCCCACACATTTTCTATAGCATTGAGGTCAGGGCTTTGTGATGGCCACTCCAATACCTTGACTTTGTTGTCCTTAAGCCATTTTGCCACAACTTTGGAAGTATGCTTGGGGTCATTGTCCATTTGGAAGACCCATTTGCGACCAAGCTTTAACTTCATGACTGATGTTGCTTCAATATATCCAGATAATTTTCCATCCTCATGATGCCATCTATTTTGTGAAGTGCACGAGTCCCTCCTGCAGCAAAGCACCCCCACAACATGATGCTGCCACCCCCGTGCTTCACGGTTGGGTTGGTGTTCTTCGGCTTGCAAGCCTCCCGCTTTTTCATCCAAACATAACGATGGTCATTATGGCCAAACAGTTCTATTTTTGTTTCATCAGACCAGAGCACATTTCTCCAAAAAGTACGATCTTTGTCCCCATGTGCAATTGCAAACTGTAGTCTGGCTTTTTTCTGGCGGGTTTGGAGCAGTGGCTCCTTCCTTGCTGAGCGGCCTTTCAGGTTATGTCAATATAGGACACGTTTTACTGTGGATATAGATACTTTGTAACTGTTTCCTCCAGCAACTTCACAAGGTCCTGCTGTTCTGGGATTGATTTGTACTTTTCACACTAAAGTGTGTTCATCTCTAGGAGACAGAACACGTCTCCTTCCTGAGCGGTATGACGGCTGTGTGTTCCCATGGTGTTTATACTTGCGTACTATTGTTTGTACAGATGAACGTGGTACCTTCAGGCGTTTGGAAATTGCTCCCAAGGATGAACCAGACTTGTGGAGGTCTACAATTTTTTTTCTTCTGAAGTCTTGGCTGATTTATTTTGATTTTCCCATGATGTCAAGCAAAGAGGCACTGAGTTTGAAGGTAGGCCTTAAAATACTTCCACAGGTACACCTCCAATTGACTCAAATGATGTCAATTAGCCTATCAGAAGCTTCTGAAGCCATGACATCATTTTCTGGAATTTTCCAAGCTGTTTAAAGGCACAGTCAACTTAGTGTATGTAAACTTCTGACCCACTGGAATTGTGATACAGTGAAATAATCTGTCTGTAAACAATTGTTGGAAAAATTACTTGTGTCCTGCACAAAGTAGATGTCCTAACCTACTTTCCAAAACTATAGTTTGTTAACTACGGACCCCCCATCCCGGATCCGGGATCATCCTCATCAAAAAAGCTGACTAGCATAGCCTAGCCTAGCGCCACAGGGATATCATATAATTTCATGAAATCACAAGTCCAATACAGCAAATGAAAGATTAACATCTTGTGAATCCAGCCATCATTTCCGATTTTTTAAATGTTTTACAGCGAAAACACTATGTATTTATATTAGCTCACCACAATAGCCAAACACACAACGTCATGTTTCCACCGCAAAGGTAGCTTTCACAAAACCCACAAATAGAGATAAAATTAATCACTAACCTTTGAACAACTTCATCAGATGACAGTCTTATAACATCATGTTATACAATACATTTATGTTTTGTTCAAAAATGTGCATATTTATAGCTACAAATCGTAGTTTTACATTGTGAATACGTCGCCATAATTCACCAAATTGTCCGGAGAAATTTTGGACAGTCACGTAATCTAACCAAAAAACTCATCATAAACTTTACTACAAAATACATGTACAGGAAATGAAAGATACACTGGTCGTTAATGCAACCGCTGTGTTAGATTTAAAAAAATAACTTTAGTACAAAGTACAGCATGCAATATTGTGAGACAGCGCCCACCAATTCTCCGCCTTGTTGGAGCCAACATATACCACAAAAATACGAAATAACATCATAAATATTCTCTTACCTTTGATGATCTTCCATCAGAATGTAGTGCAAGGAGTCCTAGTTCCACAATAAATCGTTGTTTGGTTTTAGAATGTCCATTTCTTCTGTCGAATTAGCAACTTTGGCTAGCATGGTGGAGCGCACATGTCCAAGAACTCTTGGTGCATGGAACGAAAAATTCCAAAATTCACAATAAACGTTGAATAAACTGGTCAAACTCGGTTGAAAATCCATCTTTATGATGTTTTTCTCATATGTATCCAATAAAGTCCGAGCCGGAGCATTTCGTCGTGTATACCTAACGCATTTCAGAAGATAATGTGGGGTTCCCTGGTGCGCAGTTGAATACTGCCAATAAGGCGGACCTGTCACTCCAAAAGCTCTCATTCGGTCTCACATCAAGCTAGACACCCCATTCAACATTCTACTGCCTGTTGACATCTAGTGGAAGGCGTATGAAGTGCATACAGATCCATAAATATAAGGCAATTGAATAGGCAAGCCCTGACACAGAGCCCCACTTTCAGATTTTTCACTTCCTGTTTGGAATTTTGCTGCCAAATGAGTTCTGTTTTACTCACAGATATAATTCAAACAGTTTTAGAAACATCAGAGTGTTTTCTATCCAATAGTAATAATAATATGCATATTGTATGATCTAGAACAGAGTACAAGGCCGTTTAATTTGGGCATGATTTTTTCCCAAATTGAAAACAGTTAACAAGAAATTCGTGGAGTGGTTGAAAAACACATGTTGGATTCATTAAAACTCGTTTGTAAACTTCCGACTTCAACTGTATCAATTATTCATTTTGTAGACAAACTGGATTTTGAATTGTTTGGTTGTCAATGCAGCTACTGTAAATATCAACATTTGAAGGAGATGTAATCTTCTGGTTGGACAGTTCCATCTGTGCCACTGACTTAGTCTGGCTTTAATTCCAGCTTGTCTACAAATTAATAAATGATATGTTGGATTCATGTCTCCATCTCAATCAAAAATCTATCTAAAGTTAAAGACTAGAACTATGTAAATCTAATCAAACCTTAAATGCTCTTTCAACAAAGTTTGATTTAGTACTACTCTTTAACTTTGATTCTTGGTTGAGATGGAGACGTGAATCCAATATATCAATGATTAATTTGTAGACTAACTGGAATTAAAGCCGGACTAAGTCAGTGGCATAAAAGCTGCATCTCCTTCATGTTAATATTTGGTTTCACCAAACACAATTCAATATCACTTTTGTAAAACAGTAAATAACCTATTAACTTGTCGACAAGTTAACAAATATGTTGCATTCATGTCTCCATTCTAAACCAAAAATACAAGTTAAAGAATACGATTAAGCCAAGGGTTCAAATGAAACTATCCAAGCGTGAGAGATCCTTTTAAATGTTGATATTTGGTTTCTTTGTCAACCAAACACAATTCAAAATTACTTTTTTTAAATAGAGTAAATAGCCTATGTTACAAACTAATGTAACCGTAATTATTCAACTTTAAAATGAGTTACATATCCATTGCCGCATGTTAAGGTTACTGTAACTATAAATGTCTTATGTAATCATAGAAAGCGTGCATGTTCAAGAGCATGCAAAGGTCGCAGGTCTGAGATCTTCAGATCTTCAATAATCTGCACAGAATCTTGTACAGCATTGATCACTTGTACCGTGTACTTTTAATGTAATCTCAACTGCAATCCAAGTCATTTGGTTGTGCTTTAACACGTTAAATTGTTGTATAAATAGAAAGTATCTGACATTGTATTACCAATTTAGTTATGTAAATGGTTGAAAGCAAAGTGATTACACATTTAGATGTTTTCCATTGGAATTTGCTGTGCTTTTAGATGGTTGAAAGCATAGTGATAACACAAACTTCTGGCTGTCTTTATGAGTGGGTGAATAAAGGTTGAAATCTCATTGATCGTCTCAACCAAATATTACACACATTTCCACATTTGAAATGAGGGGATGTGCCCAGTGGGTAACAGCTACTGCTCTCCCTCCAACAGACTATCCTCACTGACTCTATGCACATCCACAGGTTTGTACCCACTTAGGCACAAAACCTACGCTGTTGGTAAAATAATTATTTATTTGATGTATTATTCAATGTGTTATTATCAATACACACAGTCACTACAAAGATACAGGTGTCCGTCCTAACTCAGTTGCCGGAGAGGCCAATACTGGCTTGAAAACAGTTAGTCTAATGGCTGTGATAGGAGAAAAATCAGGATGGATCAACAACATTGTAGTTAATCCACAATGCTAACTTAAATGACAGAGTAAAAAGAAGGAAGCCTGTACAGAATACAAATATTCCAAAATATGCATCCTGTTTGTAATAAGGCACTAAAGTAAAACTGCAAAAAAATGTGGCAAAGATGAACTTTATGTTCTAAATACAAAGTGTTATGTTTGGGGCAAATCTAACACAACACATCACTGAGTACCACTTCATATTTTCAAGCATGGTGGTAGCTGCATCATGTTATGGGTATGCTTGTCATCGGCAAGGACTGGGGAGTTTTTCAGCATAAAAAAGAAACGGAATGGAGCTAAGCACAGGCAAAATCCTAGAGGAAAACCTGGTTCAGTCTGCTTTCCACCAGACACTGGGAGACAAATCCACCTTTCAGTAGGACAATAACCTATAACACAAGGCCAAATATACACTGGAGTTGCTTACCTAGATGACATTGAATGTTCCTGAGTGGCCTAGTTACTTAAATCGGCTTAAAAATCTATGGCAAGACTTAAATAGATGTCTAGCCATGATCAACAACTAACTTGACAGAGCTTAAAATGTTTTTAAAAAACAACATGCAAATATTGTAGAATCCAGATGTGCAATGCTCTTAGAGACTTACCCAGAAAGACTCGCAGCTGTAATTGCTGCCAAAGGTCATTCTAACTAAGTGGTGTGAATAGTTATGTACATTTATTTTCTGTATTACATTTTCAATAAATTCGATTTTTTTTTTTGGTCTAAAAAGATGTTTTCACTTTGTCATTATGGAGTATTGTGTGTAGATGGGTGAGAAAATTATTAAATAAATAAATTTTGAATTCAGATTGCAACACAACAAAACATGGAATAAGTCAAGAGGTATGAATACTTTCTGAAAGTACTGTATATCCTACTACCAGTTACTTTTTTATGTCTATACCCACCTCAGGCACTCCAGTACCCCTGCACATTGAATGAGCTGACCTGTATATACTTGAATTCTCATGTTTCTAACTCGCATCATAGTTCTTGTGTGGTTTTTATTTTTATTATAATTATAATTATCACTGTACTGTTTTACACCTGTTGTATACCCACGTACGCCTGTTGTATACTGTGCACGTGGGGCGGCACGGGGCACAAAAAAATTCGGAATGGTGACATTCGCGCGATCGGTTTTCTATTGCTCATTTGCACGTCACGCCAATGATATCATGTCACTGTGTGAGACTGTGGGTCAATTAACCTTGTCGGAGTGGGCACCCTGATTCTAGTTTGTGAGCTAGGCAGGCTATTGCATGGGATGGTTTCCCACTTAGAAGTAAGAGATGGGGAGGGGGGCGGGGATAGGTTGACCTCCGGTCTCCCCACTGGAAGCACGAGGAAGGGGGAGCGGGGGAATCTATCAAATAGCGCACATCTAACTTTGTACAGTACTAATGTGATTAGTAAAATCAGTCACACTATGAAATGCACCAAATAAACCACAATTAATTCATAGAACTGTGAATATATAGTTTCACATACATATTGTTGCGTTTTTTTCCAGTTTTTTTGCAAAATCGTTAAGAATAATATAAAACCAGTCTGCACACCACCAAGGTGAATTGGTTTAGTCTGGACTCTTGGTTGACAGTGTTGGGGGATGGGTAATGTCTTGATGCTCGAGTGCCAAATCAACACACATGGATAAGAAAAGGTCTAAGCCATCAGGTGCCCAGTGTAGGAAAAAGAGGAAAGAAGAAGAGGAGAAACGCGTAAAAGATAAAGGTATGCAGCTATGTCATCTCTTTATGAGTAATGAAATAGGCTAGTATAACACTTATGTTTGTTAGACTATGTTGCTTGCTATGCTATTATACATAGGGCTAAAGTATTCCGTTTTCTGTCCAACTAGCTTACATAACATTGGATATAATTTCACACAGTTTCATCATGACAATGTGTGTAGCCTGCAGCAAAACGATTACAAACTAACTAGCACATTGATTTGGTTAACTTTCATTGAGGTGACATAAAGGTTTTCTGTGATTGTATTGACTAGGTCCTGAGCTCAGTGAGGGGAATTTCCAATGCTGTAGGCTAACTTAAAAACGTATTGTGAATAGGGGGGCGCTGTTTTCACTTTGGAAAAAATCGTGCCCAAATTAAACGGCCTCGTACTCTGTTCTAGATCATACAACTGTTCTAGATCATACAATATGCATATTATTATTACTATTGGATAGAAAACACTCTGAAGTTTCTAAAACTGTTTGAATTATATCTGTGAGTAAAACAGAACTCATTTGGCAGCAAAATTCCATCCAGGAAGTGAAAAATCTGAAACGAGGCTCTGTGTCAGGGCCTGCCTATTCAACTGGCTTTATTTATGGATCTGTATGCACTGTCATACGCCTTCCACTAGATGTCAACAGGCAGTAGAAGGTGTTGAATGGGGTGTCTAGCTTGATGTGAGGCGAATAAGGAGCTTTTGGATGGCAGGTCCCGGTCTTTTGTCAGTTTTCGACGCGCCAGGAGAACCTCACATTGTCTCTGAAAAGCATTCGGTATACACTACGAATGCTCCGGCTCTCATTTTATTGGATACATATGAGAAAACATCTTAAGTAGAATTTTCAAACCGAGTGTTGACCAGTTTATTCAACGTTATTGGGAATTTTGGAATTTTTCGTTCCAAGCGCCAAGAGTTGATGGGCATGTTCGCCCACAATGCTAGTCAAAGTTGCTAATTCGACAGAAGAAAAAAATGGACATTCTAAAACCAAACAACAATTTATTCTGGACCTAGGACTCCTTGCACAACATATCTGATGGAAGATCAGCAAAGTAAGAGAATATTTATGATGTTATTTCGTATTTCTGTGGTAAATGTTGGCTCCAACAAGGCGGAGAATATGTGAGCACTGTCTCACAAACTGCTGTCTGTATGTGTACTAAAGTTTATTAAAAAAAACCAGTGGATCTTTCATTTGCTGTACAACATGTATTTTTTAGTAAAGTTTATGATGAGTTCTTTGGTTGAATTAGATGACTGTCCAAAATATCTCCGGACAATTTGGTGAATTTGCTACGTATTCACAATGTATAACCACGATTTGTAGCTAAATATGCCCATTTTCGAACAAACATAAATGTATTGTATAACATGATGTTATAAGACTGTCATCTGATGAAGTTGTTCAAGGTTAGTGATAATTTTATCTCTATTTGTGGGTTTGTGAAAGCTATTTTGGCGGTGAATAAATGGCGTTGTGTGTTTGGCTATTGTGGTGAGCTAATATAAATATATATTGTGTTTTCGCTGTTAAACACTTAAAAAATCGGAAATATTGGCTGGATTCACAAGATGTTTATCTTTCATTTGCTGTACACCATGTATTTTTCATAAAGTTTTATGATGAGTATTTTATTTATTTCACGTTGCTCTCTGTAATTATTCTGGCTGCTTTGGTGCTATTTGTGATGGTGGCTGCAATGTAAAACTACGATTTATACCTCAAATATGAAATTTTCGAAAACAAAACATAAATGTATTGTATAACATGATGCTTTATAGACTGTCATCTGATGAAGTTGTTCCAAGGTTAGTGATTAATTTTATCTCTATTTCTGGGTTTTGTGAAAGCTCTACCTATGCGGTGAAACATGGTGAAACATTGCCGTTGTGTGTTTGGCTATTGTGGTTAGCTAATATAAATACATATTGTGTTTTCGCTGTAAACATTTAAAAAATCGGAAATGATGGCTGAGATTCACAAGCATGTTTATCTTCATTTGCTGTATTGGACTTGTGATTTCATGAAATTATATATATGACATATA